>NC_090232.1:18185106-18322606 GCF_024489055.1 Chanodichthys erythropterus
GCAGAGCAAGTACAGGAACTTGCCACTGCTAATACATACGTCGATTTGCTGCTGCGAGTAAGACATGCTGCTGCTGCACAAATAGCATATATCAATAACACATAGCAGATCTATACAGGTGGAGCTGGGGAAGGTGGAGGGTTTTAGAGGAACTCTGAAGCATGCTGCAAACAGCTATAGTGAATGTAACCAGCCATTTGTGTGAGCAACAAACTCATTGGTTGCAGAAGTGACATGGACCAATCAGCTTGTGCCAGTAGTTAATGCTGTAATTATCCTCAGCTTGCATTAAGATCAGCCTGCGCCATCAGTTTCATGACAGAACTATGTATTTATCCACCTATAAGAACAGCGCAAAGAACATGTACAATTAGAGAGAGATGAGAGATAAGAACAAATGAGACGGCACATTTAATTGACCTGACATGAGTTTAATCACTGTTGAGAGTGAAGTGTCCTCCTTCATCATTAGGCTAATGATGAAACAGGTGAATAAATCATTTTTCACATTGTCATATGTCATAGTTCATCAAGAGTGGAATCAACAGGAGCTTGGCACATACAGAAATACTCACACGAGTCAGAACAGTCACATGACCTGTGACCAATAGATGCACACATGTCACAGTTCACACAGTCGTACTGCCGACTTTAAAGCATTAATATTAATGTAACATTATTTTGTTTGTGTGTGTGTGTGTGTGTTTGCACATGATCATATATAAGCATATATGCAGATATGTGTGCGTGTGTTTGTGTAACTGGACAGAATGGGACGGCTTCAGGTCAGTCCATTTCAATTTCTTTTTTTAACATAAAGGTTCAAGTTCTTTAAACTTAATATCAAATAAAATATAATAATAATTTGGGGAGAAAAAAAATTATCTACAGAAACATAATCATGTGCAAGAATGTACATTTTGGTTCTAAGGCAATAATTGTTCCTCCACAACACTAGTGCTGTCAGTGCTGTGAGTCAATGTTCTGTGTTGATATTAAGCAACATTTTTTCAACGTTGCATCTCCATCGCACCAACGCATTCACTGAATGGCTGGAGCATTGCCTCGTGGGACCTGTCATTTTTTGAGACACTGAATAGCACCGTAGGAATTCCCTTCAACAGCGACTTTGCTTTTTTCCAAGCAGGGAAAACTTGTCATTTGGGAATATAGCAACTGAGAACGTTTCCTTGCCATGAGTCTGTAAAATTTTCATTGAGATTACGTGAGTTTTTCAGCTTCATTGGTACTGCTCATGGGTTCATTTCCACGTCTGGAGAGCACACAGTTCCATACAGTCTTTCGTGTTAAGTGCATATAAAGCGCACAGGGATAAGGTGGTTGTAGTCAGTTGTCACAGCTGTAACAGACATATTATGGAAGGCTTTATGACATCAATTTATGTTCACATCATTTTCACGGTTCACTTCTTCAGGAGGCGTTACTGGAAGAGTGAGAAAACCACTGGTTTCTTCAACAGGCAAATTATAGAATATTCTATCATTTTTCTCTCTCTCACACACAAAAACATCTAAACCTTAAACAACTTCACATGGTTTCTGCAACTCATGAAAAGGCCCAAATGAAATCTGCAGACCTTTTTTTTTACGTTTTAAGAAAAAAAAAAATCTATGGAATTCTTCAGAACAGAAATGGTGCAGATAGTATTACACTCTTATTGAGAGTTAAAAACATTATTAAATTACATGCAGATTCCTTGTGGGCCTGCTCACAAATGAAGCACAACTGGGTCTCATTCACTAACAAATTGAGTGGATTATTTTGAATTTGTACACAAGAGAACTTCTCAAAAAAAAAAAAAATTATTAATGCCTAACTCACAAACATAAATTTGTTCTTATCCTTAACATCTTAACATGATTATAAGGCCACCCCGAGCATGTGATTTTTGAGTATGTGTGGTTTAAGTTGTTCCTAATTTTTTTTTTTCCATACATTTTAGTACAAAAATTATTGTTGTTGTTCCTTAAAATGTTCGTTCGCAGATTTTACCCACAAACTCAAGCTTAGTGAATGAGACTCACGGTCTTAAAACAGCTTTGTAGTCATAACCACTTGCGTTGAATTGCTATGTCCGTCACAGCAGACATAAGCAATGGGCTACATATAAGTAAGCTTATTGTTAAATAGGGCTACATATTTACTTCTGATGGAAAATAATAGGTTTTGCCAAAAAGACAGAATAACAGAATAACTGTAATATTACAACCACATAATTGTAAAAACATTTGAATGAGTTCAGGCTGGTATTTGAAGGCCTCACTCTCTCAAACACACACATTCACATACACACAAACACACACACACACACATTTTAGCTGAGGTACAGTGTGGTGTGGCATCAGCAGCCAAACTGTCCATGCTGTCCAGAGCGACATGCACACACACACACACACACACACAAGTTCAATAGCAGTTACTTAATTGTCATTGTTTCTTCATTTCGGTTATTTTACATGACTATCACCGTCCTATCTGAAAAACAGTGAGCCAACAAAAAGTTTTTGTGTGTGAGTGTGTGTGTTTGTCCAGGGGTTGATTTACTGCACTGGTCCAGTCAAGAGAGCGCAGGACAGCACTCCAGTGGGCGGAGCTATCCCACACATAAGAGCAGCTGATCGGTGTTTAGGGTCAATATGACAGCACTTCCACAGTGGCTGAACATAAAGAGGCAAATCCAATGCAGGAAACACATCACGGCAGGGTCTTTGATTGACAAAAATCAATCTCGATAGTTTTCTGGAGTCCGTTTCTCCTTGTAGCATCCCTGTGCTCAGTCTCTCTGGAGTCTCTCTCGCCTCTAGGGTAGACGTTACTTGCGTGTATGTAGCGCCTCCTGGAACTTTGTACTAGTGTAGTGGATGTGGAAGCCTTTCTTACTGATTGTGTCATCAGAGTGGAAATGGATCAACACGGCATCGCCAGCAGAGTAAATCTCCTCACGGGGCTAAACACAGGAGAGAGGGGTCAGTAGAAGAAATACAATGACCTGTATGACATAAAAATATATTAAACTCAGCACACACAGCTCGTACCCCAGATCCACAAAAACGTCCGAGTTTGTGTGCTCCGGTGTCGTAGCCATCGTAAAGTTCGATGTAGTCATATCCACAATCTGCCTCCTCCTCTACCTCAAAGGTGGTGAAAGTGAGCTCGATGCCATAACCCGACTCTGCTGTTATGAGCCACTCGCAGTCGCTGTGGCCGGGGTAGTTATTATCCCCAAACTGAGCATGAGAATACAGGTTCTTCTGACGTGCCTCTGCTTTCAGCCTGCCACCACACTCTGCATATAAACACATGAACATAATACTGTCAATAATGATCATCACTGATTTACTTAAAAATCTGTTGACCCTTCAGTTTTGTTCACTTATACTAATGTTATCAGTTGTAATACCTAATAAATGTATTTTCTCTTTCTGTTGACTTTAATAAGAAACAGTAAAATAAAAAAGAAAAGGCAACATTTCAGAGACTCTAATCAGCATGTAATGCAGTATTGATACACTAGAGGGCTCTATTAAACTGTAAGCATGAAATGAGAATTGCTCACATCTGATCCAAGTGCTATTCATGCAAATAATTATACACCAAAACATCAGACACAGAAAAGACATGGTTAGTTACCAGTGGAGTGAGTGGCCTGAAAGCCTTTCCGCTGCACTGAGGCGTCGGAGATGAATCGCAGGTACATCTTGTTGCCTGTGGAGATGAGCGGTTCTGGAATCTTACTGCCACACAGACGGCTCAGGATGGGCGTCTTGTCCGAGTCACCGTCAAAGGCTTCCAGGTGATCATATGCACATTCCTGGTGCTGCTCAATCTCAAACTCATTAAAAGACTAGAAACAGAAAGAGACAACAGAGGAAAAATGAATTTTATAGCAGTCACTGACACAAGAATTCTAGCTGAACAACAGTTAGAGAAGGTTTCTCCTCTTTGACCTCCTCAGCTAAAAGTTGAACACATTTGGCATATTAAAATGCAGATAAACATATCTGGTTGTGACTGGGACAAGACATTTGTCTATAGAGTAGTGTAGGGATGATGTCAAAAACCCTGGTTCCCTCAAGAATTTCCTATGGGGTTTTATAATGTTTGTTCTACAATGTAAATTACACGAAAACACAAATTTTGAAGTGGTTACTGTGTTCATTTTTTTAAAATACTTTTTTAACAAGTAACTAGATAAGACATCTTGGAGTGTGAGTGTGTGCAGTGTGCACCGTAGAACAATACTTCAAAGTATCGTCAATGTTATGTTTACCGCAGGCTTTATTTTACTCATAAATTGAAAAACCCATTATAAAACCCTATAGAAAAATCTCGAGGGAACCAACAGTGAATCAGACTTCTGGATTCTGATGTCTGTAGGAATGAAAATCTCAGCTTTCAGTTAAAAGACACAATTGCCTTTTTTTGTTTGTTTTTTGTTCTAAATTGTTCATACACATTAGTAGGACCCTCCTAAAAGGATTTTTTTTAGTGTGATTTGAGCTAAGGAACCTAAATTTGAATAAACTGAATAAATGTTAAATAATACCATTGTAGTCAGACTGTACAGTTTTGATGTTACTGAAACATTACTGAAATTACTGTTTTTTCATAAAAATATTAAGCAGCACAACTGTTTTTTTTTTTAACATTTATAATAAGAAATGTTTCTTGAGAATATTAGAATGATTTCTTAAGGATCATGCGACACTGAAGGCTAGAGTAATGGCTGCTGAAAATCCAGCTTCACAGGAATAAATGACATTTTATAATGATGGGTGTTTCAATTCTACATACATATGCAGAGCTTTCTGTGAATGTAGTTGAGGGCGTTGCCTAGCTGGCCACTGAGTAGCTTGCCTTAATAAAACTTAAAACTGGGTTGTGTTGGACCATCTTCAAATCCCTGAACCATTGCATGAGTTTAAATTATATGTTTTAAAGTCATTGTACCTTTTGTGCTCACAACATTAGCATTACGTAAAAAGCCAGCTGTTACCGCCACACACAGAGACAGCAATGAAAGCAAAGCCGTGGTGATAAAGTTACTCTACAAATGTATTATGAGAACTTCAAACATTAATGCTGAAATGATATATTAATTCTAATGGACTATAAAATGATCAATCCCCAAACAAACAATAAAATTCCCCTTTTTGTGACTTCACTTGCGTTCTGAGAGATGAGGGCCATTTAGAATCAGTTTAGGTCTAAACAGACGACTCAGAAGTCAGATCCAGACAGCAGTGGGAGACACTGAGGTCACCCTTTAAACCTCTGCCATTACAGTCTGCTAACATGTTTGCTTTGACACACTAGTATGTTAAAATCCTAACTATGAATTGAAATATGAGGAAAAGGACACAACTTCTCAAGCCTTATTATTTAGTTATTAAATGTCTTGGGTTACTTTTATCTTCTGCTTGTTTGTGAGAGCATATATTTCTACATACTGAGAGGTCTTGATGCATGTTAAAGTGTTTGCATGCTATGTTTGAGAGGAGATTATACATCTGTGCATGTTTATGTGAGCATGTGTGAGTGGGAATGTGTGTAATGCGAGATTGTCTTTGAACGTGAGAGGACCACAATAGGATTACATATATGCTTGTGTCACTACTCAGGTCAATGACCGCAGAGGTCTGTGTGCGTGTTTTCTGAGTGTAAAGGTTGAGGAGATGTTTGTGTTTAATGTAAAGGTGTGTTTAAAGGTATAGTTCACCCAAAAATGAAAATTATCCCATGATTTACTCACCCTCAAGCCATCCTAGGTGTATATGACTATCTTCTTTCAGAAAAACACAATTGGAGATATATTTAAAAATATCCTGGCTCTTCCAAGCATTGCAATGGTAGTGAACAGGGGGCGTGTTTTGAAGCCCAAAATAATGCTTGCATCCATCATAAATATAATCCATACAACTCCAGGGGGTTAATTAAGGCCTTCTGAAGCAAAGCGATAGGTTTTTTATATTAAAAAAATGTATAAAGTAAAATAACTAGCTTATGTCAGACGACCATACACATACTGCGCAAGTCGACTTTTGCCAATTGAGTACACAATGTATGACGCAGGATGTAGGAGTATCGCAAGCTTAGACGCCTCTCGCGGCCAGGATATTTTTAAATAATATCTCCGACTGTGTTCTTCTGAAAGATAGACACCTAGAATGGCTTGAGGGTGAGTAAATCATGGGATTATTTTCATTTTTGGGTGAACTATTCATTTAACAGAAGCAAACATATAGCACAGATGTATTATAAAGACTCACAATTTTGACCCGGTGGCCGGGTGTGGCCGTGATGTCCCACGTGCACTCCTTTCTGCTGGGGTACTTGTCAGGCCAGTTGGGACTGCTGATGGTTCCACTTGTGCTGTGGATCTTGTGCTCACACTCAGCTGATAAACAGGTATGGGGTGAAGAGGGTAAAGATCATTAGAAACAGTGATACAGCACAATAATAACAACATGTGAGTAATAAAGTTTAGATAAGAATGGGGGGGGGGTCTTTGGAATTCTGTGGAATGGATTTAAATGTGGTACGTGTTGAGCTGAAAGTTTATCATTCAATATTTGTTTTTTCTATATTTGAAAAATAAATAATCAGGCTTGAAAAGCTTTTTGCTACATCATTTTAACCCATAATCTTTTAGCAGATCTGATGGACCCTTTTCTCATTTCTGGGGTTCTAAGAAACGGAAGTTGTCATAGTTGGGTAAACTTCTACAGTGGTGAATGGAAGTTACAACAAATATATTTTGAAAAAAGCAAAAGAAAAAATCTATGATAGCATGACTTTCCAAAAGAGGAAAAAAATATCATGGTCAGGAGAGGAAAATGTCAAATTTGCCATCCCTCCTAAACAGCCACAAAGCAGGTTTTGTTTTTGTTTTGTTTTTTAATGTGAATATAACACAAAGTATAGTGTTAAAAAAATTACATACATTTTTTTAAATATAAAAAACTTTACTAAATGTTCGATGTTAACAGAAGTTAACATCAGTCTGTGAAAAGGGTCAACTGTAAGTCAACACACTGTTGTGTCAAATAACAGTAAACAAAATTCTCATTTATGTGACTTCACTTGCTTTCTGAGAGATGTGTGACATCACTTTTCTCCAAATGAAGAGTAGCAACTCAAACTTTGAACTTTGCCCTGGTTGTGATGTGTGTACATCACAGAAAGACTATTACAGAATGCTTAACCTTTAGAATGTTTACCTGGGCTCATAAGTTTACCTGAGACTCACCTTTCCAATCCACCTTACAAGAGACTACCTTTCTTTAACCTATCCTCGCTCATCCTCACTAGAAAATATTCAAAACATTTTGGCAAAATGTGTGTGTGAGTGTGCTTATGTGTGTGCACACGGACATCTGATTACAGCTAGATCCACTCTGTCAGTTAACCTGCTGTGACCCTGAGAAACCAGGTCAGATAAACCTTTTCACCAAAACCCTGCAGTGCATGTATATGTGTGTTCGAGTGGGTGTTATCCAGTATGAATGACTGAGAACAATCCAACCTTCCCTGGCTTTCTCTGTTATTGCAAAGAGTGGGGACCAAAAGTTTGAGACCACTAGTGAAAATTCTTTTATTTATTGTGAAAAGAGTTCATTTGATTGAGCACAGTTTCAGCACTATACCGATAGCACTGTACTGTTTTGTTTACTGTTTTGTTGTCTTTTTTGACTCTCATATTTATTTATTTTTATTTATTTATTCTTTTTGATGACCGTTTTTTGGTTTATATTTCTAATTTTTAAGTAAAGCACTTTGTGTATGAAATGTGCAATATAAATAAACTTGCCTTGCCTTATATCTCTCCTCTGCTTCAGTGACCGAACCACTCGAGCTGCATGAACTTTACAAATTTGTGTAAAACCTGGTGATCATCTTATCCAACATGATTTGAGAATGTTCCAAGATCTTGTGCTTCAATGGAAGCTGACAATTTGACCTTTTGTACAAAGGAGTTCACATGGTCAGTAGCACAAATGTGCTTATTTGATTAGTTACCTAAGATGTTCTGAACTCTAATTGATTCTTCTTCACTTTGTATCATAATTATATTTGATTTATTTATTTTAAAGCCTATTTTTTCAGGTTTAAATATATATAAATATATGTATGTGGCATTAGACTTTTGGACCCCACAGTATCATCTACAGTATTACCACTATCACACTACACACACACACACAAGCACTAAGTCTGGATAAGCCTCTATTCTTCCCTCTGATAATCAGGTCAGTGTGCATTAGTGAACAAAAGTATTTTCAGTATTCTGCCTCTGGGGTTCACATTCACACATGCACACAAACACTGCTGTTTTCTGCATGTTTTTGAATGTGTATACATAAGGTGACTTGAAAAGAGTGTGTGTTTCTAGGTCAAACTTTGTTATATCTGCCCATAGGCTATCTATGTTTTGCTCTCTCTCTCTAGTTTCATTAGTCTACACATGACAAAATCATTAATTTTACAGTACCGTCATTAAAGGCACAATATACCAGACAGCCCTCTTGACTTTGTTATGATGATATTCTTGTGTAAATATACTAGTAATACTTGTATAAGCAACTAGTAAAGCTGGTCTAGTGTTGCTACTGAGAGACTTTTTAAGAGATACACATCTTACACATACACATGCACATGCACAAAGGAAAATGAAAACAGAAGCAGGATTAAGACTTTGAAGCTTTGTGAAACTCCAGATGTTTAAAATCAGAGTCAGTGAGCAAGCCTTGAAGAGACAGTACAGACTGAGTGAGTCTGAGTGTGTGTGTGTATTCCAGGATGCCGCTGGTTTAACTTTTTGACCCTGACTCTGGAGCTTAAAGGGTAATATCTCTATCCTTCTCTCCTCAGGTCTAACTGTTTTTCTTTTCAAAGAGAAACACACACACTGCTTTAAACTTTCCAAAGCCCACAAAAATGTTAAAAGGCCTGCAGGGCAGAGCTGCACTGGAGGTTGACAGTGCTTGTATGAAAGGCAAGGTTTAGTGGGAGACACTGTTTGACTATAACAGACCATCTAAACACTTCAACATGTGAGGAGATCTGGAGGACAACTGTTTCAAAGTTTACTTTAACACTTTAAGTTTGGTCACCTCATTCATTGTATTTATAATGCAGTTTTTATATTCGTTTTTTTCTTTACACTGCTTTATTATAAGATTATTTAATTATTAAACGGTTTTAAGTTTTGTCATCATTTTATCTGATGTCACTCTCACTGTATAAACAGGGTTGTTTTGCTTCTATGCCTTTAAGACTCGTGTGTAAATGGCCTCTTCACATGTGAAATGATCATCCATGCTTTGTTGTGTACTCCAGTGTATCAGCTCCAGTGTAGTTTTATTTATACAAAAACTGCCCCATCTTTCGTAACAAAGTTTCTTTAAAGCCTGCAATCCATACTGAAATGTGCTGCAACTGTCAAGGTCAGATTGAAATTGATATCAGACTCCTCATAATATGGAAAAATCTGAAAAAATATGGGATTGTTTTATAGTCAAATCTTAAATGTGATTCATATTTAAAGCCTAAATAGAGGCAAAATTAAAAGAAAAAAAAAACTGTCAGAAAACTAGCACGGAAATGAATCACTCTGCATCTTAAATGCTGAGAAGAGAGTTGCAGGGTTTTTTTCTTTGTTGTTTGTGGGTTTTTGCTCGTATTCAGCAAAATGTAGTATAAATCAACATGCTTACACATGCTAGATGTGCCACTGCCAGATGACTACCCTCACTTATCCTCTCCTAGCCACTATTATTGTTTTGCGAGTTCCTGTACATACCTTCCTTGCAGTCGTGTTTGTTCTCATGCAGAATAAAGCCGTTGCGGCACTGGCACACATAGCTGCCGATAGTGTTGATACACTCATGCTGGCATCCACCGTTATCCTTTGAACATTCGTCTTTATCTGTAACAGAAAAAGAAGAGAGTGATGAACAATGAGATCCAACCAGATCCTTTTGATTTCTCAACTTATTTTTATATCCTTTGATTGAGACATTTTGAAATCTGCATGAGAGATGGTGGCCTGTGATTGTTGAGAGAAATATAACAATGTTGTCTTCAGCGTAATAATAAATTCTGACATCTGGAGTCTGATTGTGATATTTATTTTTCTCTAAAGAGCAATTACAGTGAGTGACTGAGGTTTAATGTATATATCAGTTAATTAACCAAAGAAGATGGAAGAAAATCTTTAAAATAACAGGGAAAAGGAAAAAGATTCATGGGTAAATTCACAGTAATGTCACTTTTATCCGTGATATTTCAACACAAAGCTCTGCATCTTATTCGCTAACCTCCCAAAATCCATTTAACCACATGATAAATGCAATGAAATAAGGCAGCGCCATATTTCAATTAAACCACTGGCATTTTTTTCTAACGCAAACACACCTTCATTTTATGTAAATTAGGCTTATTATAGATGCATATATTATAGATGTACCATCTGATTTGCATAATCCCTTTAGTTAATTGGGCAAAAAACAACACTCTTGCAAATAAGCTGATATATAATTGGGCACAAATGCCCCCTTTAAAACAAGAAGACAGGAGAGTATGGAGATACATATTGTATGTTGTTGGGGAAGTGCTAAGCGATTAAGAAAAAGTGATAGCATATTTAGTCTATGTGTCTGATAAGAGTAAACTAAATGTGTGACTTAAAGGGTTAGTTCACAAAAAATAAAATTCTGTCATCATTACTCACCCTCATGTCGTTCCAATTCCATAAGACTTTAATTCATCTTCGAAACACAAATTAAGATATTTTTAAATGAAATCTGAGAGTTTTCTGTCCCTCCACTGAAAGTCCATGCAACTAACACTTTGACGATTCAAAAAGTTAATAAAGAGATTGTAAAACTCCATATTAATTGAGCGGTTTAGTCCAAGTTTTCTGAAGAGATGCAATGGCTTTAGTTTCATGATCTCTTTATGAACTTTCTGTGTTTTGAAGATGAACAAAAGTCTTATGGGTTTGGAATGACGTTGGTGATTTTTTTTTTTTTTTCATTTTTGGGTGAACTAAACCTTTAATGATGTATGTTAAGAAACAGTCAGTGATCCCCCCCATCACATATCTATACACCGCAGCATCCCATGAGTCAAAAGCCTCACAAAAGCTGTTATTTCCATGGAAGTCTCAGGTTTGGCTAATTATCACACTTCCACCACTGCTCAAAACCACCAGCATATTCATCAAAGCCAATGCATGACAGATGGAGAGAGAGCTAAAGAGCCAAAGTCTTTGTGAGTTACCACACATTTTTCATAATTAATGGTGTTTTCAATCATGTATTATGTCTTGAACGATTTCTTGTTGTTTTATTATTAATAAAAGAAATTAATGCTTGATCATAAAATACCACAGCTGAAGAGATACAAGTATGGGTGTGCTTCTCAAAAATCAACCCTACTCCAAAAAATTATTTTACAAGTCAAGCGTATCAGGATCTTGCTTTCTTTCCTGTGCATTTACAAGAAATGAATCCCCTCTGTCACTGTTTCCAGTTCAGCGCTCTCATTCGGCTCAATACACACTCACACAGATCAGGAGCATGTGGGAGAGCTCTGGGGACCTCCCTAAGTCTGCCGGCACTGGGCCAGCAAAAATCCAACCTCAGGGACTTCCAGACAATGAGAGTGATGCTATTATAACTCATTGAGAATTGAGCTTATTCTCTCTCCCACTTACACACATTGCGCATACAGCTGGAGTCATTCACCATGTGCGTGAGCTAAACATTCATTTGTGCATTCCTTTTATACTGTACAAATCTATCCAGAAGAGCCAAATACAAACAGATGACTCATAAAGTGGCAGACCATGCTTATGCTTCAGCTAAAAGTAATTAGCTGTGTGATTTTTTTTTAAAACACGGAAAATAGCCCATCAGAAAAATGTATTTATGTAAAGTTTGCTGATATTAGATTGACATTAGATTGACTTGTTTCAGAAGGTGGAAGAAGGTTGGAAGAAGGCATGAGGACAAATGAATAAAATCACTTACAGTACATAGAATATAATATTGATCCTAATAAAATATAAATAATAAATAAATTATTAAAATGTCAAAAAGTGTGTTTTGAAAAGTAGGGACACACATTAAACTGGGGGTCTTTTACAGCTTTAAAGGAACAACACTTTTTAAACTCTAATGTTACTATTCCCAACAAAGACTGATCTAGTTTTTACAACTTTTCTTGTTTATCTGCTTCATCTTCTGGAATCAGAAAATATCTCTTTCTCTTTGTACCTTTGCCAACCAATTTGAGTCTTTTCATATCTTCTAGATCTCATGTGACATTATGAAATAATAATAAAAAACAGGGATTCACTGCATGGGGAAGGAAAAACACAACTGATATTCTTCTTCTATACATCTATTATCAGCAGATATTAAAAGTATATTTATACACAAACTCACATCTCATTTTCTCCTGTACAGTCTATAATGCATATAAGCATTATAAGATTATCCTATTGTCATATGAATCTTCTGCATATATTACCTGTTTTTTATTATTAGTTTGTGAGCTCTCTAATCAGACAAAAAAGTGAATCATGTTAGTAGTGGAGTACAAATGGTTGCAAATAATATTTAACCATTTGTAAAAAAGTTACACCATCTTATTATCATGCAATAAGTTCAACAAATGCTGCTGACCCAAAAGGCTGGGACATTTGTTGCCACAGAGACCGAGCCCAGAGTCCTAGAAGATGAATGGATTCTTAAAGGCACCTCAGATTTAAGGGCAAATCCATTCCCAAAAACCAATCAGGCGAGAAAAGGCTGTACCTGAAACACGCCTTGACATGACCTGCTGGCCAATCAAATCTGCCACATCATTATCAACGTCCTGGCAGGACAAAAATATAAAGAGTCGCTCTTTGCAGTGAGCAGGCCTGTCTGGGAAAGAGAATGCCCTGATTCACACACATACACTTTTCATTTTACAAATTACATTGTCAACGCACATTAAAATGTCACTTTTACAAGTGCCAATCGAGCATCCAAACAGGTTAGAAATACAATTACGCTCAAGTCCAGATTCCAGTGTTTGGATTAATGATTTGTAGTCTGTTCCAACAATGATAGTTTCTTACCAAAACCACAGAACTTCTCACGATACAGTTGCATGAGATAGAGAGCCTTTTACCTTGGAAAATGTTTGAAAAGCTTTTTAAAATTTACATTATGAAATTCATATATACAAGCGAGCTTGGGTGGAGGTGTCAAAACATAGCTAAAGACTTCCAAATCTCCATTTCAAATGAAAAGTGCTGCCATGGTGGTCTTACCGGAGAAGAAATGAGCTTTGAAGCCTTTCTTGGAGACTGTGTTGTCTGATTTGAACTCGATTCGCATGTTGTTGTACTGGGAGGTGATGACCTCTGGAACCTCTGTACCACAGTATTTCCCATGAAGCTTTGAGTCAGATGACAAGCCACTCCGCACCTCAACATAGTCATACTTACACACCTACACATACAGAATAGACAAAAATACCCTGATAAACATCCATCCTTCTATGTGCCACACTGGCACACACACAGAGTTAGCGAGTATGTGCTCTCACCTCATTTCCCTCTAGTTCAAAGGCTTCAAACTGCATGGATATGCGGTACTGAGTGGGAGCAACCACTTGCCACACACAGTTCTTATTGGGAGGATATTCCTTAGGCCAACCTGGGGTGGTGATTGTGCCGTTCAACTTAGTCAGCAAGCCACCACATGCAGCTGAAAGAGAAAAAAGAGCGAAAACAAACTTTTAAAAACACAAAAGTGAAAGATTCTGACTTCAGTTCTCTGGCGGTATACAGACTAATAAGCATTCAATTAAATATAAACTATAAAGTACATGTATTTTAGTGTTACCGCAACACATTGTGCTTTTTTAATGACAGAAATCATGTGGTTTCTGAGCAGAGTGAGTGTAGCCTAAGTGCTGTTTGTTCTTGTTGTTTTCCTGTTGACTGTGGATGTTTTCCTGAACCGTTCAGTTTGGCTTGAGCATCCGCTGAGCATGTCTGAGTCAAGCAGACGGAAGCACCTGTGTGCAGTGTGCGCAAACACAATCACACACTTTCTTACCTTCACAGCTCTTCTTGTCAGGGGCCAGTTCGTATCCAGGATCACACGCACATTTGAAGCTTCCTAAGGTGTTAACACATCTCTGTTCACAGCCTCCGTTATCTGGCTTCAGACACTCGTCTTCCTCTGTTTTAATGACACAGACACTTCAGTTGAATGGACAAGGGCCAAAACATCAGTTTCTGATAGAACTATTTTGTACGTGTGTGTGTGTACCTTTGAAGAAGTTTGCAGCAAAGCCTGCTTTATTTACAGTGCCATCAGAGACAAATTTCATCCAGAGGGTGTTGGAGGTGGAACGGATATCTTCAGGTTTATCGTAGCCACAGAATCGACCAATCAGAGGGCTGTTCTCAGACAAACCATCTCTAACCTCTAGATAGTCATATGCACAGCTGTCATGTCGCTCGATCTGCACAAACAAAGGCACAATACAGTATGTGTTAATGGCATTAGCGTTTCTATAGCACCTTACAGTAGGTGTCAGTGGTCCAATAAAAACAGGATCTCAGGCGTCTCTGTGTATATTATATGTCAGGCTCTCAGGTCTGGTACACGTCCTGCTCTTTATACATTGACTTTATGCGTGCAAAAGAAAGTGTGAATGTATGTATGCAAAGAGAGAGAGTGTGTTTTCGTTTCCTCTGAACAATTCGACACCTTTGACCTACTCACACACAATAGTGTGCATACATACTTCTGACTTGTAACAACATTCTGACATTTTAATGTAAATAATCAAACGTGCCTAACTTTTGGCCTCACACATCTGCAGTCTTATAGAAAAATCAACTTGACAATGATGTGTGTCTATTTGTGCGTGTATATCATACACATAAACTAAACAGCACACATGTAAATAGTGACGTCTCTCCTCTTTTTCTCTCCTTCTCAGAATGAAAAGACAAGGGAAAAGGAGGAGGATGAAAGAGGAATGCTAAAGTGAGAATAGTACTTGACCGAAAATATATAAATAGAAAACAGCCAAAAGAGAGGAGACAACAACCTCACCTCAAAGACCTGAAAGCTCAAGCCCACGCTGTAGCCCTCGGACACTGTGATCCTCCACACACATTCCTTAGATGGACGGTAGTCATCTGGATAGTTTGGAGACTGAATCTGTCCAGAGTCCTTACTGATCTCCCCTCCGCATATTGCTACCAGACACAAACCAAAGATTTTTAATTAGTCATCAGAAATATTTATGCAATTTTTACAGCGTCTAAACAATATTATTTATTAAAGTAATATTTTAATATTATTTATTTAAACAATTTGCAATGCTTTCTATTGAAAAAATATTTGTTAATATTATACATTTTTATGTTGTTTATTGTTTATTGTTTTGTAAGCTAGTTTTTAAAAAATACAAAGTTAAAGCTGATCTAATTTAAATTATTAAAATATTTATATATTTAATATGCAGTCAGCTATAAGCAATCTATTTGTAGGTTGATTTGACCAGTGACTGATGGGGAAGTATTTTGGAAATATGTTTTGAAGCAGTCATCAGTTTTGCGAACCTGTTTTTGTGTCGCTAGTGCCGCATACTTCATCGTTAAGACATTTAATTGAAATGAACAAGAAACACACACTAGTGGTGTCGCAATATACCAGCGTTGGCGATAACCTTGATATTTAAAAAATTGCACACTGATATAATGTTAATACTACACAAATGATAATATCGTAAGTAATCCAGCACCATTTGGCTGACAGTCCAACATAGTAGTTGGCATTATTGCATTAATGCAATGTATTATAGTATTAATGCTGGTTTTCACCCATCATACAACAGAAAATCAAGAAGTAAAGAGTTTTTTGGATTCTGTAGAAAAAAGACCAGGTGTTAGAAAATTAAGTCTGCAGCCACTCAATAGTTCTTTTGTACAATTGTGCTTACAAAATCTCTCTGCCTGCTTACACTTGTATTTTGAGTGTGATTCACTGTCCAAGCATTTTATTTTTTGATTTCTATGGATAACACTATACTATTTTTATTATGAATTCTTTTGGCCACCATAACCGTGTACTGAAAATCTGATATTGTGACAGCCCTAACACGCACACACCTTCATAGACTGCTGCGAATCCCTTTCCAACCCAGTTGCTGCTACTGCGGAACTCAATCCACATCCGACTGTCTGTGGAGACCAAAACTTCTGGAATTTTATCACCACAAAAACGACCTGCAAAGATACACACACACACAATAAAATATAAGAAACAGTCCCCCATAAGCATGCACTGGTGATTCATATGATTGCTTAATAAATTACAGATTATTCCTGGTGAATCCACCAGTATGTATGTACCCAGCAATGGTGCTTTCCTCCAGTATCCATCACGAACTTCTATGTAGTCGTACCAGCACAGGCTGCTCTTGTAAAGGTCCATAGTGGTAAAGTTTAACACTATCTGAAATGGGCAGCACACATGCAGCTGTCAAATACGTCAAAATTCACACATTGGATCAACGTTTCTTTATCTACAGCCTCATAGTGAAGACAATTACAGGAAAAAATGGATTGAAAATTGCAGATACAGAAGACTGCCGAACAATTTGATGTACAATGAACGGTTCAACAGTGCAGTTAACCTTTGTAAAGTCAAACACTTAACACACAGAAGTATCTTACCTTTTCCCCAGGTGTGACAGAGATCCTCCATACACAGTGTGTATATGACGGGTACCCATTAGGATATCCTGGAGATGAGAAATTCCCCACTGAGTCCTGTAGTGTTTCACCACATGCTGGAAAGAGACCAACACAATAACATGATTAATGAGTGTACATAGAGAAAAACTGCTTTGCATAACATTTCAGTAATTGAAAAATTCCTTTTGTTATAAAAACTTGAATGTGTAACTTTAATTAGACGTTAATTCAGTAATCGCTCTGTAAGATTCAGTGAATGATTCGTTAGATGGACTCAAACTGATTAACGAGTCTTTTTGACCAATTAAATGAACCGTCTCAAAACTGTCATTCGCTCATGAATCAGACTACACTGGATGTGCTGAATGTTTGTTTTTTTCATGCAGCCGGGAAGACAACACAATAGAAAGATGTTCACAACTCGGCTAAAAATTCTTGTGCCGTAGCACTGTATATTCAGCAGCGGCCGACCGCCACCACTAAATAGCAGTGCAGGAAACAGATACACACACACACAATGAAGCAACAAAGACCTATTGACTGTTCTAATGAGATCTCAGGAGCCAAACAGTGCAGGATAGGGGAGCAGATTCTCTGTTCAAGAGAAGCCAAATCTTCTGCTAACATTTGCCAAATGTTTCTCCCAATTATCGATGTAGCGGTTGGCCAAACATTAGTCTGAGAGGCCTCTGTTTTTCATCACAGCTCATTGGATATGTAGGTGCTTTTGGGCGTCAATATCAAGGAAATATAAAGACGTAGTCAAGTCACAGAACAATCCGGTGCACAGTCTTGCATTAGATAAGCTGTTATCTTTGGCTTGGGTGGAGACAGTCACCCCTATTTCAGAATAAACTTTTACTGATAACCTGTATGTAACAGCAGAGATATGAACGTTGGACTTACAACAATAGTTTCCAAAAAAACTTACAATGAAAATGATGTCATAGTTTACTCACCCCATGCCAAATTATTTTTATTGCTGTCAATAGATTTGAATTTTTATCATGATCATTTTTTGTGTGAATAATTGCGATTAATCACAGTCGTACTGTATAGTGAAGTTCTTGTTCTTGTTTAACATGCTCATTTTGTCATCATTTGCTATATCCAGCAAAGTAAACTCTCAGACTGAAGGGTGATTCTCAAAAAACTAAAGTTGCGACTATCTCATAATCCCTTCACACAAGCGCTTGTCAATGCGGGTGTCTGTTATTGTTTCAGTATTTTGTTGTTGTTGTTCCGTCTCTTTAGTTTAGTTTTCTTTAAATTAGTGCAGTTTTGGATTTATTTTTTTACTTAATTTATTTATTGCATCATTGGACTGAAAACTTTCTGGGAGTGTAGCGGCTTAAAATGTAAATTGTAAAATGAAAGTGGGCATTCAGTTCATAAATTTTGTCACAGACAGTTAACAAGGTGGAAGGGAGAGAGCTTTGTCTTTGTATGTGAAGTAGGCCATGCATTAGGCATTTACACACACACCCTCACTAGTGCATGAACTCAAAACAATACAGCAGTAAAGTAACACACTCATATGCTACTCACATGGACACACACACACACACAGGCAGTAGAGCGAGAGGATCCTATGCTCTTTGTCTGTGAAATGTCAGGGTGGCTGTCTTCTCTTTCCTGAGCACAATGCACACCCATCCATTCAACAAACCACTTGTCCCATGTAGGGTTGCAATTTAATGTCTTTGGATTATAGGGGAAACCAGAGCACCTGGAGGAAACCCATGCCAACATGGAAAGAACATGCAAACTCCACATAGAAAGGCCACCTGGCTCAGCCAGAACTTAAACAAGTGACATTCTTGCAGTGAGGCATGTTTTCCAATGAGCCACCTCAAAAAGCGTATAAGCATCATAAAACAAAAACGAATGATCTCATGCAAGCTAACACAAAGATACACACATATAAACCACAATATTAGCTGGAGACACTTCTCTGCTCATAAAGTGGTCATCTTCCTGTAGTTAACACCCTTGGTCTTCCTTCATTTAAATTTTCACTTTCTCTCTCACATACACTGTAGGCCTACCTGGGCATCTGTACAACTTCTTAGCTTGCGATATATCTCCTTTGCTGAGTCTAGTTCTTTGGCCGATAGCAGGCCTGACGCCATTCTCATCACGAGAGGGAAGAATTGTGTCCAAAAACATTCCTCTATAGAAGAGAAAGACGAGAATACTTAGAAAGTTGTGTATTAAATTACTGAGTGTGAAATTCCTTGTGTGTGACAAGTCTCACCTGGAGAAAGTGTTTCTGGCATAATGCATGATGCTGTCAAAATCATACGGCTCACCAAGAGAGTTGACATCGCCTGGTTCCATCTTGATAAAATTATACTCCTGACCTGAGTGCACACAGATACACTCATATTAAAACAGATGTTTAGGCTCACAGGCTCAACTGTATGTTTAGGCTTGATATACTAACAGTTGAACTCTCAAACTGTTCTGTTCATACAACAACAGCTCAAATACTGATATATTATACAAATACAAAATATCTGAATACAAATATTTGAGGCCAAGCACCATTTCTATTCTTGTGATAGCCGTGAATAATGCCTGTCACCACAGAGAGAGTGACTAGAATAAATACCAAAGATGGTGATCAGTAACACTGAAAATTCTTAACAAACAGTAACTGACACAATGTTATTTAAATGCAAGTCCAAAGCGCAAATGTATTAATCAAATCTTAATTTAAATGGATAGTGTGTGCTTGCTTCACATGTGAGAACCAATGAGGTTTGTTCTCACCCATCAACAACCACGGTTGAGCTTCCGTGTTTATTATATTTGATGGGCTCTATGTATTTGCATTGATCAATGTTTAAATGTGAATAAAAGCCTTCATTAAATTTGTTTAGTTAAATCATTAAGTGATAATGTCTCTTCAGAAGACATGGATTAAACTGCTTGGTTCTTATGGATTACTTTTACAATGTCTTGAAGCATGAAAATTTTGGTAATGGATGGAGCAAAATTACGAGAGCATATTAAAAATATCTTTGATTTTCTGCCACTGTGAAATGCAGCCATATTGAACAAGCGGTTACCTGGTAGGATGCAAAGACTTGAGTCATGAGTCACGTAGTACCTGGTTGGATGTTGTCTCGGATAATGGTCACATGATCGTCACGGTCAGGTCGAGTGTGCTCGTGCCAAAAGCCAATTACGTGCCCGAGTTCGTGAACGACAATGCCAAACTTGTCGCAGTTCTTCCCTATGGATATTGCCTGGGGTCCATTGCCACGACGACCGACGTAAGAGCAACACCTTGAGAACCAAAAAATAAAAAGTTAAATGTCTGAAGATCTCAATTAAATGTCAGCATTTTGTTGGCTCACCCCACTCTTGAATAACTCTGATTCTGCTTATGTCACAGAAGTGTCATAAAGTGCTACAATGAGTGTAATGAGGGGGTGATGGGAGGTGAGCTGGGATAACGCTTAGTTGTTTGGGGTAATGTAGTTTACAGTGGGGTGAGCAGGGGATAGTGTGAAATGATGAGAGCTGATTAATGGTGATTAGGGTGAGTTGAGGTTAGCTTTCAGATTCTTGCTGTGTTGTTTCCTTAACGACAAATAAGCACACATTGTTCACCTCTGACTGAGTGCTACTGCAATGAATCGCAGGAGAGACAAATAGGAACTAAAGAGATACAGGTGGGTCCCAAAGTACATCCCATAAGACAGTCCAAAGCAGTGGTTTTGCTTCAGAAACAAGATTTTAAGTTGGGCATCAAGTAGGGAATTTTGGCCACTACAGTACCAAAACTGTTTATTTTTTCCCCCTGCTCATTATTTTTTGATGCAATATTGTGAGAAAAAGAATTACAATATATATTTGATTGTGCCTGCACAGCGCTATTCAAGTTGCACTGAATTATGTGTGTTGCATTAAGCAGGGAGAATATTTGGCTGATTAAGGTGAATTGTTTCACTTGCTGGTGTTTGTACAAGCCTGCAAATCCGATTATTATTAACAGCAATATTGCCAGCAGCCTCACAACCCTGCTGACTGTGTGTGTGTGTGTGTGTGTGTTGTGGTCAGCTATGTTAGTATATGCTGACCAGTTTTATATGCTGTTCTTTTTTATTATTTTTTTTCCCAGTTGTTTTTCTGAATAACAATAGAATGTTGGCAAGAGAGAAGTGAAAAGTGAAGACTTAGTGTTCTACAATGTAGTAATATGATTTTTCCTTCAAGTAGAGTTGGAAATATCGCAATTAAGAATTCTAGGCACACAAATGACCAAGCAAAGTTGTATTTAAAGTATGAAATGCGGAATTCTAGATGATACACAAGTTGCTACATTGGAAGGTGTGTTGTTTTGAAAACAATGATTTATAAAATAGACAATATAATCTATAATCAGATCAGTGAGTGGAAAGTAAGACAGTATCGAATGGTGTAAATACACACAATTTTTTAGGTTTGCTTTTGTAACACTAATATTTAGTACATTTAGTATTGATAACAATATAAGTTTTACTTGGTAAATGTATTGTTTTGAATTCAGATTATAGTTATATTTAGTTATTGTATTATATTATAATGTACTAGTTATACTTCATATAATACGTAATTATAAAAAGAGTGAAGTGCTTTGTCAAAGCATGTATTTCCATACTTCTGCGTGCCCTCCTGCGCAGACATCACACGTCATCAGCATGTTTCATGAAGTTATGCAGAGGCTATGCAAACAAACAGCAGCCACCTTTTACAGTTCCTCCTGAACCAAAACAACAAACATATGCTGCTTTCCCGCCATGCCGTAACCATAATTACAAGATGGCACCCCGTGACTTTCTACCCTGAGCTGTTCACATCTTCAGAATCGGATTTATGGATTTCTATGGCAATGCTATCAATGGCGAAATGAATCTGCAGCAGTCAGGTGGTACAAGTCAGAGCTCTGTAAGTTGTTTACATTCATTATTGTAATGTTATGTTCTTTGAGACATGAGGTAATATAATGCAGTCTCTCGTGATGCTTTGCAGACTCTGCTCTGGCTGTGCGCGTTCGTGTGTTTTGGAGGAGGTGTGGCTTTGGGAAGCGCTCTGAAGGGAGGGGGTGGGATCTTATGCTTTCAAAGCTTGCTATTGCTAGCCTCTCCAAAATTGCCTACCATACCTTCAAGATGCATAGTTTGTGATACATTCATAAAGTGATTAGCACTACATTGGGAGAGGAGGGTCTCGATGAAATCATAACAAAATCTTAATAACAGGTGGAAACAGGGCAAAAGAAAGGTTAAACCTGTGAAGACAGAGTCCAAGGAATCCAGATAGAATCTCAATAGTCTACCATTTAGAATGTCTCAGACACACAAACAAAGCAGTAATCTCGATTCCAGTCACTCACTATTTATAACTTGGATTAGAACACCTTAATCCCTCATTTCATAGCCATTGATAGTGTGGTGTAGACACACACACACACAGATATATTCAAACTAATAAAAGGAAACAGACTCAAAATAAAACACATTCATCAATCTACATCAAAAATGAGAAAGGGATATTGAATATTGTTTATTTTCTGTAATGCTGCTTTGGAAGCATTTGTATTATTAAAAAAAAAGTGCTATACAAATAAATTCAACTCTAACAAGTGACTTGCTTACAACCTACACACAGATATGCAACATTCAAGTATCCAACCTTGTAAAATCTTGTCTTTATATTTAATCAAAATTTGTGCAAAGGAGTCAGTCATTAAGCCTGTCAAAACCTTCTCTACACAAACACATGGGCACAAGCTACATGCCAAATGCTTAAAAAGCACATACAGACACATAGAAGGTTAACACTCAATGCTTGTGTTGGTCTGTCAGCAGGTTTATAGCTGAATGACGTCTGCTGATTATAAGAGATATGACTGCACTGAGATGGATAATATTATGTAATGCTCTCTCTACCTCTCTTCCCTCTGCTCTAATCTAGTCTTGTCCTTCTGTCAATGGTCATTCTGTCTATTTCTCTGTAATCTGTCTGGATCTACATCATTATTTCACCTCACCTTCCATCACCATCATTCCCACACAGACATTTTGCATCCTCAGTTTCCATTCATAACTGATATAACATTCATAGACCGATAACACTTCTATTAGTGGTTAAAAACCTTCTTATCAGGTGTTATGTCATTAAACAATGCGCCATATGATCAAATAATCAGTTAAATAATCAAAGTTTTCAGATATGAACGATTGCCAACAATATATTTATCTAGACTTATGTGATTTCCGTCTTCCCTTCTCTCTTTCTCTCTCTCTCTTCCTTGTTAACACACAGTTAGGATTCCATTCCTAAGAACAATGGATGGTTTGCTCACCGTGGTAACGGGAAAGGAAGGAAAGCCAGGCCGACTGTAGTCATCTCAGCCGACTCTCACTCCCTCGCTCACAAACACACACATACCTTTGTTTTAAACACACATTACAGGATGCACTCATAACAATGAGAGCTGAGTATCTGAGTGTGTTCCTTAATGACCACAGAGTTTCACGCAACCTTTCTTACTTTCAATACATGCAAACTACAAACAGCCTGTAGAAGTCCAGAATCAAAACTCTAAACTAGATTTCATACGCTACCAAAGTGCCGGTGCTGGAGCTGGTAGCTAACCTTGTAGTGTTTCATGCATTGAATAAAATATGGTTTAGAGCTCTACACTGGTCTCTAAACTGTGCTAGTTTAAAACCAGGAACTTTAAAGTCGGCATGAAATGAAAATTCATCTGTTTTTGAAATGCATTCTATAGATTTTACGAAAAAATCTTCCATGCAGGTTTAATTTAAAAAAAAATGTTGATCTTGTATTCTATTAAAATACATATTGATCTTCCAGTAAAATGTTAGACTTCTCTCTGGTGACGTATGCCGGATTTCTCCAGTCGTTTAGTCCACTTAAACTATGGCTGGCCGATATGGCCAAAAATATCATGATAGAATTTTTCATATCAGTCGATATCGATAATTATCATGATAAATGTTACATCTTTATTTCTTTCAAGATTACAGACAGATTTTTGATCCTGAGTTAAAGTTGTAGAAACCAGACAATTAATTGTGGTTTTATCATCAGAACATGACAAGCACTTGCCAAACAGGTGAACATTTCACAAATTAATATTACATGTTTAGTCTCTTAAGGTCCTTGCACACTGAGTCCGAAATTTTCATATCCATTTTTTGTATTTGTCATCTTAAAAATCAGAAACATTGCACACTGAGTCTGATGCTTATTAATTAATCCATTGCAAAAAATTTGCAAAACAATACAAAATCTTGAAAGTCTTCAAGCAGTCTTCTCTTCTTAAAAAGAGAAAAAGAAAGAGGAAATATTGGGTCCTGTAATATATTGGGTATATTTGGAAATATTGGTTCCTTAAATTAGCTTAAATCATGAATTATTTGATTTGTGATTGGTATAGGAGAACTCTGCAGCGAACTGGAACTTTTCTCACTGGATCTCACAGCACTGTTTAGTGGCCATGTGATTAAGACAGTAAACGAGTAAATGTATTCGCTCTAAGCTCACGCGGCGGTGTGATTTGTGCCGAGCTAATAAATGTACCGTGTGGTGCACGATGCAAACGAGCAGCTCTGTTTTGTTCCGCTTTTGGCGTGTTTAATGTTTCTTTAACTAAACAGAAATAGCAGTGCTTATCAGTCAGGCAAATTGGTACTGGCACCAGTGCGATGGTCTGCAACACATGCACAGCATTATTTGCCCAGTGACTAAACATTATATCAAACAGTTATCGAACTTTTGTTATAATTTTACCTCTCCCCATTTTTATAGTCATCTGCAAGCTCACATTCAGATCTTTCTCCATCCAATCAACAACCGATGAATAGAACCAAGTCCCATTTTTTTCTTTTTCGATAATCCGTCTCAGACGTGCGACACAATACGAAGAAAAGATGTCACTACTTCCATTACATCACAACTTTAAACTGAAGGTTTTCAAAACAACAACTTTGTCTAGCTGATGACATACAAATCTATTTTACACAAATTCTAAAATAATTAACAAAGCTGTAAACTCTAGAATCACCCAAATGCGGTAATGTGTTCAGTTGACAGACATTCTCTTGAGACATTCTATAAGTCTCACTGCATAAAATTGAATGATTTGATTTGTATCAAATGTATAAATTGATTCATTATGACATCAATGAATCAAATATAGCTTCTAGCTTGTGATGTCAAAAAATGTTGAATTAAATTACTTTAGATGTAAATTTTTCTGGATGTTTAATTGTGCAAATATTATGTAGTATCATTATCATTTGGTTCTAAAATCAGTGGAAACGCAGGCTGGTATTATGAATGTATTTTGATTATAGTGAATGCAGAAACACAAACCCGCAGGGTCTGTAGGTGAAGACGATGTAGCTCTCCTCGTCAGTTTTCTCAATGAAGGTCACACACGTCTGTTTCTCCCAGTGTCTCATTGCTTGTTTTAACATGGCCCTCTGACTTCCTGAGAAACACATACAGAGATCATTTGTAAATCACACATTCATATGGTGATGTCAAACACACACATACACACAGGTCCCCTTACCGGTAAAGTTGCCTCCTATGACGTAAGGGATGACTCCTCCAGGCCAGATCTTCTCAGCTCGGGATGTGGCAGCACGTGGTACTCGAGATTTCACACCTCTGCCGCTGTTTACACTCCTTCCTCCAGCCTTGGGGCTGGAAACATCTTTACTGCTGTTCACTGGCCATGACTCTGCACCATAGAGAAGAGTACACAGAATGATAGAAAACACCTTACAGTAGGTTTGTGTACGTTTGTGAAATTAAATATGGAATAGGCGAGTTCTTAATTGATTCTAACACTAATGAATAGAATAAGCAGATACAAATTAATTTTCTTATTTCATTAAAAATAATATACAGTAGTCAACATTTGAAGTGGATCAAAACCTCTCACCTAAAACCTTCTTCTTGGAACAACTTAGTTCTTAGGACAACTTTAATGAACTTTTTTGATCCACTTCAAATGTTGACTACTGTACATGATATACAACTTGTTTTTAAATATATAAAAATGCTAAATTAAATTTCTATTTTTCTGCATTGCTACACAGATGCTGAAAGCCTTTGGTGTCAATAGAATGACTTGCATCAATAATTCTTTAAACTTAAATATAGTTTCCCTTTTTTTTTTTCCCTAAACCAGACCATTTCTAAACCATATAAAAATTGCTTTTTGTGTAGCGCTCGAACACATTGAGAGTTCCCGCCTGTGGTCCTCTCCAATCCCATCCCTTTGCTTTCTACTGTGTATTATATGAATAAAGGTTAAAACGACATCTAAATTATTGTGACTGTACTTTTATCTGGCTGTTAGGTGTTTTATATTGTTTTATATCTAGAAATTGTTTAGGTGTAGGTGTCGGTTTATGCACTAGCTATATACTGTACGTAACTATGTGTTGAAAATCATAATGATGTCACGAGATATGTCACGATCAAAAAAAATATACCCCAATATATAATTTTCATAAATTCCCATGCCCTTCCCATTCCCATGGACGTCTGACATGAAAGGTTGAGTGATGTGAAATCCGATTCTTATCCCCAAACTGCTCCTTTCGGACAGTTTGTTTCAATGAACCAGTTAAAAAAATAGATTCAACAGTTTGTTTATGTAATCACGTGATTACGTCACATATATGCAATTCTATTATTAAAGCACCCAATAATGATGTGAAATGTGGATGTTTTACATGTCTAAAGCATGTAAAGTGAATAAACTAGTCTTAATCAACTCACCTTTTTACATAAACCACAAAAAAAAAAAACTTTGATTGGTCCATACGGAGCCCCGGACATGACATGCAGGAAAAAAATTGTAGGCTAAAGCGTGCGCACAATTGAGTAAATCGAGGGAACGAAACAGTAAATTGTGCGCACAATTTAGTAAATCGTTTTTTTTTCTTGCATGTCATGTGCGGGGCTCCAAAGGTTCACGCATGCTTGTTGTATCAGCAGCTCATCGGTTCTTCGCGGACATGTCAGAGTCTGAACACTTTCCTCAGTTCAGTGTACTGGTGAACTATTGTAACCATTAACTGACTCTTGACTCGTGTACTGCTGTTGACTCGAGAAATACAGCTATCGGATCACTGTTATATTTCCAATTCATTTTATTTGTTATATTTTATGCTTTTTAAGAAAAAGACATTAGAAACATATATTTTTCCCCCTTTATGATACACTTGGCAGACGGTCCTCAGCTCAGTGTACAGTTGGACTAACTGGCATACAATCTAAAGATCTTACTGATGGTGCTGTAGGGTAAATAGGACAAAAAAGGTCCCAGTGTTTCATTTGTTTATGTACAAAGGGTGAACTTACCAAAACCTAACCGTCGTATTCTGTCCAGCAACAGATATAACGAACCTCTCTTCTTACTGGGATTATGCTCTCCTAGACCACCTGAGAAAAAGAAACATACAAGAGAGTTATTTGAAGAATGCTGTGAGAGGGATATCATAATGTTATGAGAACATTTTGTGAGTGTTGTTGTTAAGCACTGAGTAAATGCTGCTGCTTATGCTGCCTTCACATGCTATCGGAATTTTCGTAAATATGATAATTAACCTTCTGAAGTCATATTTACCACTGGGAATATCTGGGATAAATTTGATACCCATGTTCCTGAGTTGGGCAGGCCATAAACCTTAAACATGGCGGAGAAGAGAATGATTGCTGCTGTGTCTGGTGTTCTTTATTTGCTTTTTTCACATTGCCTTGTCTTGATGTTAAAGTAGTGCTTATTTACATGAATAATCATTTGAAGCATATTATATGTTTTATACACAGCAAAAATAGCCTGTATTTGACATTTGTATTTGAAATTCCAGAACTGTCGGCAAGCTAACTATTTAGATACTGTGGTGAAGTTTATATGGTTGTCAATGAATGGGACGCTGTAACGTAGTTCGTAGATACGGGAAGAAGGGGGCGGGAACCGGCGAACGTTCAACAAAGGTTTAATTCAAAATAAACAAATACAAAACGAAAGTAATGCCGGCAGACCCTCGTGGACATCTGCCGGCCACACAAACATAATAAAACATAAAATAAAGTCCAGGCCTGGTCCTCTCTCGTCCTTCACTGACGTCGCTCCTCCTTTTATGCCTCCAGAGCTCCTCCGTGAGAGACTCGATGCTCATTATCACTCGCGTCACCGGCCTCGCGGCATTCCCTCACGGCTCTCGCCCGCCCTGCTCGTCACAGACGCTAATTGTAATTTTGGCTTTAATAAGATTTTCCCAATAAATAGACAAGAATAATCCTGGTGTCGCCCTGAGAAGAAGTAGGAAATTTCCAATAGCAAACTGCACTAGTGCCATTATAATGTTCCATGAACGCTGTCAGTTATCTGAGAAACTTCCATCACTGGCTGTCTGCCATTATCACACCTATTTTATCCATTTATCCTCACCTCTCCTCATTCCCTATTCACCATCCTCTTCTCCTTCATTCAACATCTCACCTACTCTTGTCTTTCACTCCCAGGGTTCTCACTGAACATTTATATTCACACATCTCTGTTCCTCTGCTATCTTCCTTTTGCATTTATCCCCTCTCTCTCTCTCTCTCTCTCTGGAATTTCTCTGATGCTAACAGGAAAGTGAGGAACAAACAAAACTCTAAATCCAAGACACAGGAAAAGTCTGAGCTTTGGGATTAATTTGCACACAATCTCACACACATTACACTGGCAGGTATACAAGTGTGTGCTGTTGTCTACATGACAGTATCCTGATGAATCTGGAAATATCCAAGGAAGACCTGTCCTGACTAAACATGCATCAGTTCTTCTGCTATTCATGGTCCTGATGCAGTTTGCCCTTTTGCCCTGGTGGCACATCCTGTAACAACCCCAGTCAGAACGGAAACGCAAAGCTGAATCCTTATCGTCTTTTTGGTCTCGCTTCCGTCTTTGTGCTGCCAAAGACTCAGATTATGATAAAGGTGATGTTGCTGACAATGCTGCTACCAGCAAGGTAGAGTTCTCTTAGTTGGCTGTTAGTCTGTGAGTAGTCAGTACTCATACCAATGATTGTATCCTGTTTTAGACACACTGACAGTTTACCTTAGCAATATGCCATTGGGAAAGATGCACACACACATACACACATTTTGACTGGTCAGTTTAGATAACAGCAAGGAAGGATTTTGTTAACAATGTTTATTCTAACTTACAAAAAACAAACATTTGCACACACACACACACTTCTGCACTTTTCCCATTACATAAGGAGTAAAAGACAAAGACTTCGCTATGCAAACAAACACACACACACACACCGTTGTTTGCTGATGGTGCAGTGGAGTTGAGACAGGAGCATTTATCAAGTCTAATCACTTGAAGCTATAAACTCCCAATATCCCTACACATTCTTCAACTTCAATATGACTTTAATGACTTTAAATCACCCACAGCCCACAACACAATAATGGACATCTATTCCATCCTCATGACAGCTCAATATCTCAGACTGATCAAGACATTACCTCGTTTCCACCAAGCGGTACAGGACAGTTCAGTATAGTTCAGTATGATTCAGGACAGTAAACTCTGATCTGGCTTGCCTTTCCACTGCCAACAGTACCCTTACTTGATAGACGTGGTGTATGTTGGAAAGTAGCGATCGCTGTCATTCTTCGCAAAGAAGAAAGCGACACAGTAAACAACAATGAAGGACATACAGCAGATCTTGTTCTTGCTTTTCAGCATGCGGCTGTTTGGCACAAAAAAAAATGGTATTGTGTTTCAACTTTATTTAAAAAATGGCATTTTTCCCATTTGGCAACATTCCTCTTGTAGCATGTGCAAGTGACGATTCTCTGTCAACTAATCAATGTTCTGCAGTGAGTCTAGCTCCACCCTTTAGTACTGGACTATTGGAAGGGTCCCAAAAAAGTGGTATGGTTTGGAATTCGAGTACCATTCACAACTTCTGACAATGGAAACGGCAAAAAATTACTGTTCCGCTCAGTGGAGACGAGGCATATAATACATAATCCACAGAGGCTACTGTGTGTGCCTGTTTCTGTGTGTCACCCTGCAGTTGAAACTGCACAGAGGCCAGCGCTAGAATTTAATGCCTGGAGGAAGGTCTGACTTCAAACATGACATCAGGATGAAAAAAGAACATGAGTGGCTTCAAGGACTGAGTCAAACAGAAGCTCAAACCTTGAACTTGACTGTAGAAAGAGTCATTGTTGTTGTTCTGCACCAGAAACAATCCACAACCCTTAGCAGCTGCTGACTGCAGCTTTATCCTTGTCTACTGTACATCTGCTACTGAACTCAGCTGAAAAAACATGTGCATTAGAATCCTAAACTAAACTGAGGACGTCTCAGTCAGTTGCGAACTCAGTAAGGACTCAGAACCATTTACTGAATAAGTCAGATTCAAACTGCTAAATCACAAGAGAGTTTGAGGCTGTTTCACAAAACTGGTTCATAAGAGTAATTTGTTCGCCATTGTTGGGGGTAATCCATTACAGGTAACTTGAGTTACGTAATCAGATTACTTTTTCAGGTAACTAGTGAATTAATGCATTACTTTTTTAATTTACAACAAAATATCTAAGTTACTTTTTCAAATAAGTAACTCAAGTTACTTTTTCACATTTATTGACTGACAGCTCTCCTGTCCCCATGTTGAGAGAAATAAAGTGCAGAGGTTGTGTGTGCACTGTGTAAACATGATGGTTATTGTAGTTCTAGACTAAATGTGAACATTTCACTTACATGAAAACAATCAGTATTCCTCAAAATTAATAAAAACAGAGAAATGCAATCTCAAAATTTTACACAAACGTGTAATAATTAACTACATTAAATTACACAAATATTCTTTATGTATTTAATCTCACTTTATTTACCAATGTCTTTGCTGCTGACATTCAATGATCTAATTCAACCATACTAATAAGCAAAAATTACTTTAAATTAGATTTAGAAATAAGAGTGTTGAACTTCCTTCTTCTGTATCCTATTCTTCTTTAATCCAGAATGGCAGCACAGCTGTTTACTGTACTGTACAGGTGTAAATATGCATTTCCTTCAGCTTGAGGCTTATTCATTTCATTTTTGGTTTGAAAGGTGTGAAAACAAACAAGCAAGCCCAGCCCAAGTGAGAAAAAGTAACGCAAAAGTAATATAATGCATTACTTTTCATAAAAAGTAACCAAGTAGCACAATTAGTTACTTTTTTAGGGAGTGACGCAATATTGTAATGCATTACTTTTAAAAGTAACTTCCCCTAACACTGTTGTTCGCAAGTTGGCCATTTTGACTACTGTCGATAAGTAGAGTCCCTGTGATATCTGATGTGTCTTACCAGATGTGTGTCCCTGTCTCCCATGTGACTGCTGCGAAAGCTCTATCGTCCCATCAATCTGAAACATTTTCAAGTCCTCTTCATCCAAGGCGATATCTCCCCAAAATACAGCTGGAAAAAAGAAACAGAGAAGGATATTATTAGAGGACACAAACACACACTCTGGCAGCATCATTGATTGATGGTCTAAGTGCTGGCAGACATGACTAAGACTCAGATCAGCGCGGCCTGAGCTATTGACTGATGCTAATTTAAGGTTTGCTGCATATGCAATCGATTGACAAGTTAACATGAGAGGAAACATCGAGTTGTCTTGGGTTGCCCTTCGCTCTCGCACCCTCAGATGCTGAATAAAAATTGCCAGGCGGATGTTCCAACATTCCTAATGTTCAACTACAGTCATGATATCATATATCCCTAAATTAGCCTGTCGCCAAGGAGTTCATAGAGATGACCATGAGAAAGGAGATAATATTGGGAACTACGCCATTTGTGTGTGCGAGTAGTTTTGGCAGGCTATTCACTCCTCAACCTTGATATAAAACAATAAACAATGAGGACCATGCTTTAAGCTATCTTGATTGTTCCATATTGGAATAAACTTTGCCCTTGTGCATGCATGCATGTGTGCGAGTGTCCATATGCGTATGTACACGTAACAGTGAACTGCACTATTGTTTGTGATTGTATGTGCATGTGTGTATACAAGCATCCATCCCTCCCCCATCAATTCCTTGGAGACATTGTTCAGCATGAATCCTTGATTGTGCTCCATATCACATCCATATAAAGCTGGAGTCTCCTGTGGATCACACCCTTCACGGAGAACTAATATTAGCATTGATCTAACCCCACTTCACGTATCTGTGGGACTCTCTAATACAGTCGAAAACTCTTTCACTGCACCTTAAATTAAATAAAAAAATAAATTATTTTTTTATGAATGTAAATTTAATTTTAAAAGTTTAGATTTACATTTATAATTTTTAGATCACATAATACTTATTTTAAAATGAATTTGTACATTTTAAAAAATATTTAAAAAATATGATTAATTATTGTACATTTTTCAATCTTTCAATCTTTTAATTAAATGCTAAGTTTTACTTGCTTATAGTTTTTATATTCCAAAAAAAAGTATATTTTTTACATTAAATCACTGTGTGGTCTTGAATGGTTTCTTCCACATTACACAGTCATTTATCCATCAGTACAAGTATACAAATCTAGCCCCCACAGACAGATATGCATATTTCAGTTTCTGCAGAATAATTTTATATTTAAGAGCTGACATAAGGTCTCTCTGCAGTTTTCATGACAGCCTTGACAGTGAGACAAGACAGCGTAAAATATGTCTCCAGGTTAAGGCAAAGTGCCTTCGACTTGACCGCAGAGGAAAAGGCTTTGTGTTGAATTGTACATTGATTCGGCAAGTCTGGGAGTGAAGCCCAGTAATGCCTCAGCAATCATGTATTCGTTTAGCATCAATGAGTCTTTGACTGCACATCTTAACTTAGCACCGGTCAATAACTTCAGCCGTGATGATCGATTAACACAGAGCAGAGGCTATACTATACATACAGAGGCTAACACGTGACCATCACAGTCACATGGGATTGTAAATTGTAGAGTGTCTCTTTCATTGAAAGTTAAATGTTAAAAGTCAAATCAACCTGACAGTTTAACAGCTTTACATCTGCTCAAATGGGAACAAAGTGTCATCTGGAGGGGGGATAGGTTTTGGCGAATATGAAATGATAATCTGAGTTCCAAGGATATTGTAGTGCGGTGGGAGGTGTGTTTTAATCTGGGTACAGTGATATCCGCAGATACAATTGTGTATTAAAATGTGAGATTATCCTGGAGGTCACACTACAGTTCCAAATGAGATACTCCAGGTTATCCTGGAAAAGTCCAAGTCATTCTTTCTGTTTCCTATGAATGATTTAAGAGTTGGAGGAGAGCATTGCTGTAACTAACTGTGCATCCACTTTGAGTACTTGTCTCAGCAAGTACATAGAGACTATGAGAAATATTTTTGCATTGCAAATCTTACCAAAAGTGAAAGATTTAGTTAACCATAACCTTTAGAATCTAATTTCTCAGATAAAAGCTCTGTTTCAAAATCTACATAAACAGCATTTTTAGGTATTATAAGTGGTGCTCTTCACAAAATGCAGAATAATTATCCATAATTGTGGATAAAGCAAGAGAAAGGTTGATTATAAATATACTTACATTTAATTGGATAAAAATAATTCAATCTAATTAAAATTGGGTAACACTTTAGAATAACTCACGCTATGAAGCATTAGTTAAGCATTAGTAAATAGTCAATTCATCATTTATAAAACATTAATAGACATTAGTAAGCCATTTATAAATACAGCTATAAATGCTTTGTTCTTGATTTATAAGCATATCTATAATGAGTTTAATAATTGTATTTTCATACTTTATTAATGATTAATTTATCATTTCTAAATTATGTATTTCATTATTCACAAATCAGTTATTTAGGAGTTGTCAGTGGTTCATAAGATCATTTAGGAAGTGTGACTAAATGATTAATACAATATTTAAATGTACATTTATGCATCTTATTATTTAGACATATAGTAATAGTTACTTAGCGTGTTAATAAATGCTTTATTAACATATTCCTAGTGTCAAAACTTCCACGGTACTAACTTTAAAACATTAGAGAACAGCAGTGCAGAAGATCACTGAACCTTTAAATCTCATTTATAAAAGCTTTACAGCATAAATAGTCCTCACTTTAGATGAGCTCACAAAAATAGTTAACTGACAACTTCTAAATGTTTTATAATTACCTGAATTAATCATGAATTGCAGTAGGAATGTGTGTTAATAAAACACACTAAGTAACTATTACTATGTGTCTAAATAATAAGATGTATAAATGAATGTTTAAATAGTTTATTAATCATTTACTTACACTTCCTAAATGAACCACTGACAACTCCCAAATAACTGGTTTGTAAATAATGTAATACTTAATTTAGAAATGATACATTGATTATTAATAAAGTATGAAAATACAATTATTAAACACATTATAGATATGCTTATAAATCAAGAATAAAGCAATTATAGCTGTATTTATAAACTACTTACAAATGTCTATTAATGCTTTATAAGTGATGAAATAACTATTAACTAATGCTTAACTAATGCTTCATAGTGTGCAGTTATTATAAAGTGTTACCTAAAATGGTTTTATTTTATATAATATTTATGTGCTACACTAAAAAAAATGGAAAAGAAACTGTGTAGGATTTGCTTTGAACAAGTTTTCACTCAGAAATTGCTAGTAAGCTCCACAAATAATTACAAGGAAACAACAATTAACACATTTAAGAAAAATTCTAAAGACTAAAATAGTATTTACCTGTTTAATATACTTCTTATACTTTGAATATTTCTTGTAAAATATACAATAATCTTTAAGAACTTCGAAAAATCATTTCACAGTATTTTTTTTATGTATATCATCTTATAACATGCTAACTTCAACCAATGTTAGGATCAACTGTAAGTTTTTAAATGCAAAAAAAACAAAAAACAAAAAACAAGTTGTGTGTGAATGGCTCCTTAGAAGGCAACTGTCTATGACATCAAGACAGCTCATTAGGCTCTAGAACAGAGCTGAAGACTGTATGCTTGAATGAAGAATGGCCACTGATCATCTTCTCTTGTAGTCAATCCCTTCAGTTTGACAGACTGTTTTTATGTTCACAGTGACAGCAGATGTTGTGGAGAATCCTGGAGGGAGGCACTGATGAACACACACTACGGGCTCAGAAAGTCTAACCATATGTTGACGCTTCATTACTGTGATGTCAGTTTAATACCAAGAATCGCCTCCCTCCTTAAACCCACAGAAATAAACAGCTGAGACTGATGAATGAGTATCATGGGAGCTGAAGGATGAGTGGGGTGTTTCTGTTTGTCAGTGACACGCGTAACTAAAGACATCTGCGCCACATGTCAGAGAGACATGACGCAGAGCATTTTGGGTGACAGCCCAAAAAGCATTCCTGTGAGCTTGATCACAGGAAGAATAAGGTACAGACAGACACACTCAAACAAAAACACATATGCATCCAAACACAATTCCAATAACTGTTTGATGTCACCTTAGCATCCTTACAATGTTAGGGTGCTTTCACATTAGCACTTTTGGTGCGCACCCGACTGACTTCAGAGTTCGGTACGTTTGCATGATGTGAACACTGTCTTCTGAACTCAGGTGTGCACCCGCAAACCGTACCAGAGTCCGCTTAAAAAGGGTGGTCTGGGGTACGATTCAAGTGAACTCTGTTATGGTACGAGGTAAACAGCTGCTGGTTTGATGACGCAAACGAGCCGCGTTTCGGACCCAAATAATATAATATGAACACAGTCCAGTGGGGGCAGGGGGAGGGGGAGCAACTGAACTTGGGTTCGATCCAGGCAATCAAACCAAGTGTGAAAGCACCCTTAAAAACAGACATCTTGTTTTTAATCATAAAAGTGGCCAGAACAATTACAATTCACTGGATATACATGGCACCCGACTAACTGAAAAAGCTATATTTTAAACGATTTTCTGAGGTCCTGAGATTAAACTCAACCACACTTGAAAATGTTTTGGATCCCACTGCTCAAGAGATTCAGGCTGAGTATAAACATCAATGGCCCATTTACACCTAGTATTAAAATCTGTCTCTGTGAATCTGTGATGAGATCACAAGTGGTCAGCTGAGACACATTGCAGTTAACACCTGACAGCAACATGCATCTCAAATGTGTCTCCTGTGATTGGAGGGACTGGTCTCTGAATTTGAGACTTCATTAATAACTCACTATATCAGTGTGTTACTGCATGTTTATAGGGTGCAAAAAAGACATAATAGCACACTTGTGTCCAAATATATATTTATGCAAAAACATTGTGCAATGCAATGGCCAAAGATGTCTATGTATGGCAGTGGTGCTTTAAAGAGTATCAATTTAAAGATGCAGGTTCTGTTAAGTCTTATGCATGTAGTAGGGTTGTCACAGTACCAAAATTTCAGAAGTTGGTAACAATACCAGTAACTTATCATGGTTCTCTCCACCAATTTCGATACCAGAGCAAAAGCTGTTGAATTAAGTACTTTAAAATTTTATCCTGTTTTGCCTTGTCTGTTGGTGATCACTGTCAAACATTGCAGTTTCCAATTCAATCATGCGTTAAAATACAGTTGTCAAGTTCAGAAACTTTGCAGTGTGCATAGCAGTATGAAAACCTAAACTTGCATTGAGATTGTGAATGGGTAATAAACAGAAAGCAAGAGAAGACCCTCCTTTTATAATCACTAAAGCTGTCAATCTGTAAAGTACAAGCTCAATGAATTCTGCTCTCTCGGGAAAACTCCTGTTATGATAAAAATAAAAGTAAAAATAAAAATTTAGCAAAACCTTTTGATTAACTTACTGACTAGCACCTGTGATAGGTCATTGCATTCATGCATTCAACAGATATGAGTGTGATTGGCTAGAAAGGCTACAGTGCACAAAACATGCTGTAAATATAAACCTGTGACGCTTAGAGAGCGCTCAAACAAACAGGAACAAGGGCATTTGAAAGCAGCGTCTATCAGCGAGTACCATACATACCCAGTATTCGGTACTACCGGTACTGCAGAAATACCGTCACCTTTTTATTTTAGTACCGACCGGTACCAGTAGTACTGGTACATTTGACAATTACCACATAGCCCCTTTAATTCCTTCAAAGGACAAAATCAATCTTGCAACAGCAATTACTTAACCACGCCCACCACTTTTTAGTTGTGGGTTCTTATATATGTATCTATGTCTACCTAAACAAAATGACACTGATGAACCTGATGAATTTATTATTGAATGTACCTGATGAATTTATAATTTATTATTGCACAAGCTTTTGTATCAGGTTGTGATGTTGAAACACTAAATATGAGCCTATGAACAATAGGGAATGAGAAAATGGGGAAATCTGACATCCAGCCAGCATGTCATAAATACTGACATTAAGGAACAATGTTTAACAGACACTTTCTACACTTTCTGTGTGTGTGTGTGTACAGGTTTATATTACATTGTGGGGAGCAAATGGTACCCACAAGGATAGTAAAACCTGAACTCACCTACATTGTGGGGACAAGCCAGCAGTCCCCATGGGGGAAATGGATTAATAAACATGATAAATGATGTTTTTTAAGAAAATGTAAAAATGCAGAAGGTTTTCTGTGATGGGTAGGTTTAGGGGGAGGGTTAGTGTAGGGGGATAAAATATACAGTTTGTACAGTATAAAAACCATTACGTCTATGGAGAGTCCCTACATAGATAGTGAACCAGTGTGTGTTTCTTAAAATAAAGTTACCATGTATCATGTCTTTGGATATAATGGAAAAAACAACTCACAGAAGTGTAAAATGAATAAAAGTCAATGTCATATAGAATGACAAACACTATTTAAATCAATAGTTCACTTTTCTAAAAACATCCACCATACTGTATTCTACTATTCCTATTCTTTCTGCAAATGTAGAGATTTTAGCTTAGTTGTTCATGCGGTCTACCACAGATTCTGATCCAGTGGTTGCATTTTTTTGAGATTACTGGCTGGTTTTACAAACAGAAGGTACCATAACAACACCTTTTTACCATAATGTTGGGAATTTGCCAAAAGAAGAAGATTTGTACGTCACATTCAGTTCAGTAAGTTTCATAGCCAAAATGGCGAATAACAACAAGGCTTAAGTTATAAGTGCAGCAATTTGATTTAATATTTGCATATTCTTGAGCCAATTTATATCTGTATTTATCAATGACTACTTGTGATTGTCCAAAACTGATGTGAATACTGGTCTGTGAGAGACCACTTAAACAACAGCAATCACTGTCATCACACTCTCTGTCAGCCAGACAAACTTCAGTCAGAGCCACTGTCGGAGTATCAAAGTACCTTTTCACACGTCAGGATGTGTAAAGCCGTAATTGTTTAATTAGCTAAACACATTCTAGGAGGAAGTGTGTGGCTCGCTGACTCATGTTTCCCCGCTCCAAAACAAACAGTCCATGGCGAAACAGAGTGCTGACGCTGGAATTTTTGGGAATTTTCGGAAGCTGGCTGTCCGGCCAGAGTGCTCCTGGAAAATCCTCTTTTATTAAACACGACTCCACTGACCATCTCCATTTCACACATATACAAATCTACTCTGATTATGACAAGCTGATTTCAGAGAAAAGTTTAAGTAAATGCAGTCAAAGAGCCAAGAGCAGTCTGATGAGGTCTTGAAAGCTTTGAATTTTAATGTGAGTGTGTCCAGACATGTGAAGGCAGGCTGATATCATGTGTGATGTGCTTTACATTCAAGTAATAATCAGTCAGTTTGTCAGTGTATAATCAAATTCAGTATATTTGTCCACACAACTCTCTCCATACATTTTTGCATTGCAGACGCACAAACAATATAACTGCAAGTGAAAGTTTTTTTTCCTTGTCACTCTCTATGTTTTGCTGTGTGCACAGTTTTATGACAAAAACCCTCTTTTGTAAAGGGCATGAATGAAGGTGCATGTGTGTGTATGAGAGAGAGAGAGAGAGAGAGAGATTCTTCTCAAGCTAAGTGGCAGGATGCAGGCTACCAGGAAGAGATAAGTGCCTGAATGAAGTGGGCTCCCACATTCGTCACACACACGCGCACATACACACACAGTGAGGGAAATCAGCGTACAAAGAGATGGAAATGTGTTTAGTGCACTCTAATGGCATGAGATAAGCACACGGCCAAATATTCACATTCTGTTTTCCCAAGAACAACAGCAGCAAGATGATCAACCACATAGAGTCATTTCCACCGTACATACACACACATACAAGGTCATACGCAATATGTAAACAGATGGCCATGAATCTGACACGTATGCAGAGGTGGGATTTCACCCAGCTGCACCATGTACTGTAATATGAAAAAAATCACAGATACATAGACTCAAAGATTAAATAAAAGACCAGACTACTGTCAGACTGATATGAGAACCTCCCGCACATTAATCTGACCAGCTGTTCCAGTAGTACAGTGTTTAATTTTAAAGGGTTAGTTCACCCAAAAATGAAATTTCTGTCATTAAGTACTCACCCTCATGTCACGCCAAACCCGTAAAACCTTCATTCATCTTTGGACCACGAATTAAGATCTTTTTGATTAAATCCAAGACGTTTTTTTTTTATCCCCCATAGAAAGCAACACAATTACCATCATTCAAGGTCCAGAAAAGTAGTGAAGACATTGTTAAAATAGTCAACATGACTGCAGTGGTTCAACCTTAATGTTATGAAGCGTCAAAAATACATTTTGTGCACAAAAAAAAAAAAAAAAAAACTAATTCAACAAATTCTTCTCTCCCCTGTCATTCTCCTATGCTGTTTATGTTCAGCACTTCCAGGTTCCACATCAGCACAACGGCTCAGTATTGGTCGATTCCTGTGTCAGCATCACACGCATGTGTTGTGCTTCTCATGTGAACAGCGTCGGCCAATACTGAGTCAGCGTTCTGATGCAGAACCTGGAAGGGCTGGATGAATTTTTTTAATAAAGTCGTTATTTTTGTTTTGCTTTTGTGCACAAAAGTATTATCGTTGCTTCATAACATTAAGATTGAACCACTGCAGTCACAGTGACTATTTTAACGATGTCTTTACTACTTTTCTGGACCTTGAATGATGGTAATTATGTTGCTTTCGATGGGGGATAAAAAAATCTTTACTTTATTTAAAGTACTTAATGACAGAAATTTCATTTTTGGGTGAACTAACCCTTTAATACCAAGCACCAAATGTAGATAAAAATTGGCTTTGGTTAGTAAATGAAACAGTGTTACTCAAAGTGGTTTTATAAGAGTTACACTGTAATAAGCTGACTTGAAAAATGGTATGATGATACTTGGTCATGTCAAGTCAAATATCTTTGTATAGCGCTCTTCATAATACATAGTTTCAAATCAACTTTACAAAAAATCAGGATAATAATGTTTATAATTTCTTAATGTCTTCATGCCACATTAAGCAGATCAGAGCTGGGCGATAATACAGTTTAAGTTTTTTAAACATTACAAGCAATCAAGCAGTTGAGATATGCTATAAACTGTATATGTGAGTGTGTATGCAGATAAAGTTGAACATACATGTCAGAGAGGTGAGAGAATCAAATTAAAGACATACAACTGTCTCCTAAGGAAATCATCATCTATTATGATGTGCATTTTTTAACAATTTTACCTCAGTTAAAAAGTCTAGGATCGGATGCCTTTTTCACCAAATCTCCTTGCATTAAGCCAACAAAACTATTATATTCTCAAAAAAAGTTATGTTTTTTTCATGTTTTTTTGACAGATAAAAAATAAAAACAGCATAATTTGCTTTATTCATTACATTTTCTCAAACTACATACCATTGTCAGTTATAGCAAAAGGTTTTTTTGTGTGTGTGAAGACATCATCACTAGAAGTAGCTCTCAGCCTTTAGGCTGTATAATTATGTTGTTTACCAGACACTGACTACAATAAATTAGAGGACTATAAACTAAAACTCCACAAAATAAAGCACTGCCTTCTATAAAACTAATGGGAAAAAATGAATGTGTAGCCAATGAAGATATAGTGAGAATGAAAAGTCCAGAAAGTATCTGAGAGGAGCAGCAAACATTACAAGAGAACAATATAAAGGGACAGAAAAGGGTAATAGTATAGTGTGAGTTTTAGTGGGTGTTGTGTACTTTGATGGGTGATCCATTACTACAACTTTTTGTATTTACCATCTTATATGTACACTGTACAAAAAATATTGTGATTTTAACAGTAAAAGTCTAAAAATGCTATGGTGAAAAACAGTTAATTGGTTTACAGAAAGTTTCCATACTATATACGGTGAATAACTGTAATAGATCTAACAGTACATGTAATGTAATTTTACAGTAAAATACCTTTAAATTTACAGTTTTTGGAAGTGAAAAATAAGTCATTGTATAATTTACAGTTTTTGGAAGTGAAAAATAAGTCATTGTATAATTTACAGTTAAAAAACAATTAGGGGCACACTTCACATTTTCCATAAATTTAACTGATTTTTTTTTTTACAGTGTGTAAAATAAACAGTTATGAATCATAATTATTACAATATAAACCTTTAAATTATACAGTTTTGAACTGTAAAATAGACAGTAAACTAACTGATGTTCCATAAAACCCAAAATGCCGCTACCGTATTTTTTACGGTAAAGCTCTGGCAACCACAACTCCCGTTTTTTTACGGTAAACTTTACGGGGATTTTTTTTTTACAGTGTAAATTCACCCCATGGTATATTCTATTTTGCATTATTCAATTTTAACTTGTCTCTTTCCTAACTGCATTATTGTATATTTCACTACTAGTACTGTGTATACACTTTGGCAATATCGCAAATGCTGACAATACAGCTTTGTTGACTCTAAGAGAAATATAAAATGCACATCAGCTTTCTTTTCTGCATCTTTGCCCCTTAAGCTAAGCCTATCCGCATACACTCCCAGTAAACTCCCTCGGGTTTGTTTATGTTTCTCTTGCCCAAACAAGGAGGCGTGGGCTAAATTTGCATAATCTGAAAAGATTGGTTATTCTGTGGCAACAGTGTCGTTAGGTTTACAATGTCTTAAGATAACAGAAACAGATAACATCACCTAATGACTGTATAATGTAACTAGACCTTTAGTGACCTATTGAAACCAATAGAGCTCCTGGTTTCTGTAAACACAAACAGAAGTCTTAAACAATGCACTTACCTCATTAATGGAGCTAATAGCCTTCTGTTATGTCAACCAAAACAAACCATTAATAGGAACTCATGAAGGTGGTACACCTTGAACATACAGAAGTAAATGTTCATGTGTTTCAGGTTTTTCAACCCTTTGACTTACATTTCTAAAAATGTACAATGTACAGCCACACCAAACCCTTCTATGTAGTTAATAAATGAAGTGAATAATGTCTTAATTTATATCTACAAATTCCAAAACGTGTATTTTATTGGTGTGTTTAGGCCTAGTCTGCAGTAATTACATTTAGCTTATATTAAGAAAAACAAATGTAAAATGAAAAAAATATATTTAAGCAAAAGTTTGTGATGTGTGTTAGGTCAAATACTTCACACCAAGGTTTAATACTGTACGCCTGTAAACAATTAAACTAAATTTGGGTTCATTCATCTGAAAGGCACAGCAGCTCCCCCCATTGACACCTTGCATTTAATTAGCATGGCTATTTCTGCTAAAACACCAACACAGCGCAGATATGCTAATGCAAGTCTACACTGCGAGCATGTCGGTAAAATGCTCCATCAGCTAAGAGAGTGGCTAGCGTTAGCATTAGGGAGAGCTGGATCGAACAAGCTCAATGACTTGGACGGATTTTGGACGGTCAGCAGTTCACCTGGTATGATGCAAAGATCTTTAAGCACTATAATGCAAACTTTTTCACTAATGCATATCACAAGTGTAGCAACTACATATAAAGTTGCGGTTTATGAATTACAACTGTTAAAACTATCATTTTAATATTAACATCATCTTATCTTGGGGCCATTGTCAAAAGTAGACTCAACATTAGTAGTTTAGTGTGATAGCACATTAACTATATCTGAAATATTATCATTGATAATGACATTCAGTCATCTTGGGTGTACACTGGTACTTATAAGAGAGCCAGCCGGGTACATGTTCATATGGTACAGGCTAGTACTAACAATATGAATTAAGATCGCATGAATACGTGACAGAAATCTGACAGAAGTGTGCGTAATAGAGATTAAAAGTGTTTTTCTAAGTCCATTTATTTATGCATGTGCTTAACGGTTATGTGATGATGTTGTCCACCCTTTCCCTGTAGTACTGCTATCAACGATCCTGTCAAATTTCTAGACTGAATATTTCACAGTTTGGAAAAACAGAGGTCCTCCCTGTAATTGCCAAACAGCCATACTCCTACACGCAAACGCATACACCCAAACACAGATACACTAATCCAAACATACATACACACTGCACGCATACAAACACTCTTGCAATCCCAGCCCAAAACCACTGAGATGCTTTTTTTTCATTCTCATCAGTAATCCATATTACTTGTGTGTATAGTATGTATGCCCTCTGCGTGTGTACATGAATCTGTCTTATGAAGGCCTGGAAACAATGCCAACACATTGCAGCAGAGAAACAAATGTTCAGATTTATAGTTCCTGAGTAAACATGATATATACACAAAGGAAAACAAGAGAGAGAGAATGTGGAGAGGGAGATTTTTGAGTGAATCTGTGTGTTTGCATTGGAGAGAGGGAAGAACAGAGCAATTTTACAAAATGTAACTGCATTTAAACATCTGCTCTGTCTTATGTTGAGTTTACTCACACATCCAAAAGAGAACGGGGTGAAAAAGAAATCGTGTTACTGGCCTTATGATAATCTGTATGAAGATGTGTCAACATTTAGAAAAAAAAACATAAACATGCCACCGTTGAAATAGATTCAATTCACATACATTGACTGTCCCTTGAGTGAGTCTGTCATTTTTACAGTTTAACCCTCCATATTACATCAAAATATTTGATGATAGATGTCGATACCACTAAATCTATAATCATTACACTACATAAACGTAAAATGCAATGATTATGCACAACGTAAACGCAGAGCCAATAAAAACCACGGATTATATTTACTCGTTCTTTTTTTCTTACCCAAGATATTAACAGGAGGTCAGTCGTCAATACATTTTGAATAAATAAATTAGTAGTCAAAAAATTCTGCAAGCTGTCAGCAAGAGAAATACAGGTTCAGATGGACTGAGCGAACTCAGTTTCACATTCGCTAGATTGATACAATAATTACATACGATATTGTAAATCGTGCAGCCGCGCTCTACCTGCACGGACAAACGTGCGCGCGGATAGCACGGGTTTATGACAGCGAAGCGCACGTGGCCTCGCGAGCAGCGGGATCATCCCGGGAGAAACCGAATTATAGCGGGCTAGATAATATCAGCGGAGGAGGAGGGGTCGTGCGAGGCTTGTGTGAGATATTTCTACGTCAAAAAAAGGAAGAAAAAATAGATAAAAAGAGGCGCCGCTGATGCTCGTGCAGGCTACCAGAGGACTCTGGGTGACGCAAGTCTCCGCGTAATGAAAAAAACAACTAAAGTTTGGGAATGACACGCACAACAACTCATACGTTAATCAATATGCAGTATCTTGTGAAACGCAAATAAGGTGTTTATGGTTTATCCTTTTATCACCTCACAGAAAGTGTTAAAACATCAAAAGCAAGGACAAATTGCAGAAAAGCGTCTTACCGGCTTTGCAGGGATCCTTGTAGTCTATCGTCTCCGTTTTCTCCTCTTCATAATAATCATAACTGTCATCATAATCTAAACAACTGTGCAAGGACACTTTGCCCCAAAAAGTCAAGCCGGCCAGCAGTAGTGTGATCCAATTCATTTTACTGGTCAGTGCAGAGTGAAGGTAGTCCATCTGAAGTTTGAATGAGCGCGGATCAAAGTGGAGTGTCTCGTAAGAGTCCGGTAGTGGTGAATTTAGCGCTACACGCGCCGTGTGGACATCATTGTGTTCATTATCATCATTGGTCCGGTTCGACAGACGGGGCAGGACCGTCAGTGTCGCGGCATCTCAGCTGGACGCCCAATGCATCGATATGAACCTCTACAACTACGGCAGACACCAGCTCACTTTTCTTTTCTCTTGCAGTCAGGATTCCTGAAGAGGGAGAGCTGCAATGAAAGTCAGTCTTTACATGAAACAAGTTAAGACACTGGAGGCAGAGGGTGAGGCATGATGTACATTTAAATTATTATTTAAATTAAGATGTTTAACATATTTAAATGAACCTGAGCAGAGTTTACACCATCCCCATACAGTAGGCTAGCTCAAACCCTCGACAGACAGACAGACAGACAGACAGACAGACAGATAGATAGATAGATAGATAGATAGATAGATAGATAGATAGATAGATAGATAGATAGATAGATAGATAGATAGATAGATTTTACACACTATCAGAAACTTACTTAACATCAGGCACACATCTTTCATGCATTATAAACACAGGAAACAATCTGGTTCACTTTAACAATGGCAACCGATTTGACCCAAAACGAGCCGGTAGCTGTAAAAGTCACACATTCGCTAAAATTTGCGCAATAATCCGGCAAATGCACTGTTTTTCCCGTCGCCTATACAAAACTTCAGGATGTAGCGCAAGTTCCATGTAGGTGAGATCGTATTTAAAAACTGTTATAAATACAATAGTTGCTTTATGGGGAGGTGACAGTAAAAGCGGCTGTGGTGTGACATTTAACAAACCTGTTTAACTCCCCTCATAAAGTAGGTCTCTCAAGCGCTTTCTCTCTATCACACACGTCTCTGAACTAAAAGCAGTTTCTCAGTGTGTAATTTGCTGCGTGAGGCTGCTTTAATTTGGTCAGTGTGGACCTCAAAATAGCTGCAGCCTGCTAAAACAAGGAAGCCAAGAAATACTTGAAGAAATAAGTGAGCAGGTTATAGCTGATATATATGTCTTTCATTCAACGCATCTCGAGGAGAATGTAGCCTCTAAACTTCTCTGACTTATATGAAGTGACTGTCAAAACGCCGAACAGACTCATGAAGACGGCTTTGAGTTCGTTTATACATTTTCAGGTCCTGGCTAAATATATTTACCTGCGATAACCTTTGGGGCCCGGTCTCCTTTAACGCATATTTACCTCGGGAGAGTTTACTGCGAAGCCGGTACGATTTAAGCGCATTCGTCATCTGACAGAACAGAGCGCGCGACCTCTCTAGCGCGCAGAGCGTCCAAGTATATGGAGGAGCGCGAGGAGACTCGAACCTTTATCGCGCGCTACTTTACAAACATAAAGAATAGACGCGCCGTAGTTTAACACTGTGGCGTCAAACCTTGTTAAAATATGAGAGAGCTTACCTCAGAGAATGCCCTCAGGGTCTAGTGTTTTACAGCCTCAAAGCGCAGGCTCATCCTGAGTACTGCCCTCATATTCCCCCTCTCTCTCTTTCTCTCTCTCCCTCCCTCTCTCTCTGGAAACACTTCTCCCACAGCCATTGGAATATTAGAGTGAGCTTGCAGACTGGTACCGCTTATTCCAAACGTGCCCATTTCCCTGGAGATTAACGCGTCTCTCTCCCTCTCTCTCTCTCCTGACACACACATACACACAGATTAGTTCCCCCCTCCCTCACGGCAAGGTAACTGTGTGTTGACGTCACGCCATCAATCCATCAAGCTATGCCTCACTTGGCAAAAAAAAAACTCATGCACACACTCATACACTGCATGACAAGAGCCCTAGTGTTTGTAAACTAGCTTTACTGAGGTTAAAATGACTACGGCATGCATGATTGGCTGCTAACAGGCCATTTGTGCATCCTGACAAAGTCAGAGAGAGTAGGTAGAAAACAAGGCAGTGCAAAGATGGGGAATCTCCTCTGATAAGTGGAACAGCGAACATACTCTTAAGCTTTCTTAGAGTTTGAGTGCATGTGAGTGCATGTGTGTGTGTAGATCAGGTTTTGTCTATATTGTGGGGAGTTACAAAATCTTAAAATGCAGAAAGGTTTGTGTGAGGTTATGGTAAGGAATAATAATAAAAAAAAATCATTAGATCCACCTAAACAACATTTAATTTTCACAAAGTAATAGAAAATAACCCAGAACACATACATTTATGACTACATCAAAGATAATAAAAACAGTATAATTACAACAACAAATATCAAAAATCAGATTATATAGATTTGAAAAGTCATAAAATAAGATATTAATGTCATAAAAAGTAAGAATCTGTTTCTGAAATAAAGGAGCAGAAGAAATATATGACTCTGATCGGGTTGCAATCATAAGTGTTTCTGGAGAACTAAAACTACAGTATGAAAGATAAGGATAAATCATGTTTATATTTTGTCTGTATTTACCAATAGACATCTAAGTAAAAGTTTGTGTATAGGTTTTGGCTATATGTCCTCACAAATATAGTGAAGCATGTTGAAAACCATATTATGAGGACATCTGAGGTGCTCTTCATTATTTAAAATGCTCATAAATCAGGCAAGAAAAAAACTTATTGTTTATACTACAGCAATGTACATAAAATGGGAAAGTTTTTCTTGGGTTTTTGAAAAGTTTTGCATAAAGACGACAATGTTGTCAAAATGATCCTGTTTACACAGATCTGCAAAAACGACTTAAAACGCTGTATTATTCATGCCAGGCCAGTAGTTGGCGATGTCACTTCATAAAGAAACACTCGCGCCTATAGACTGAACCTGTAATACGAATACATATGACCTCACCAGTTTTCGCTAATTTGAGTTTTTGTAGTTTACATGGAGAAGATAACGGTATTCTTACGTGTAATGATAAATACCAAGTTCTCTCATGAAACTCTAGATGGCGCAAGCTGATAGGTCCGTAGCTCAATTTGCTAGCAACCACATAGTTATTTACATAGTGCAGCTGATTGGTTGCTGTTGCATCGGCTCAGCATTCAAACAATGGTAGTGTTTGCTGTTAGCAGTCTGCAGCACGCTTTCAGAAACCCTCCACCTTCCCCAGCTCCACCTGTCTGGGGGAGTAACAGGGGTTAGCAACAGCATATCTGTGAATCTATTGGCAGTAGCAAGTCTCGGTACTTGTTCTAAAGCAACAGCAGTGTAGCAGATCTATTCCACCAACACCAAATACATTAACACTGCCATATCCATTATGCCAATCTCTCCGAGAGTTGTCATGATAGAACTTTGTCATGTAAATGAACAGCCAAATCGCATAAAAAGTTTTCCGTTTTTACTTGAAAATGGTGTTGTGTAAATGGCCCCTTAAATCAACAGGTCATTTGAGGGATTAGATTTATGTGTAAGGTTAGGGTTTACCTAATGTCGTCCACTGTATTAAAACCATTGCGCCTGTGCAATGCCCTCTTTAATATAGTGAAACCATTGCATGTGCACATGTGTAATTTAGTGATTTCATAATGACACTCCATCACATTTCTGCCGAGTACATGTCAGCTGCGAAATATTGTATTTGATGAGACATTTTCCATTAAAATGAATAACCTAATTAAAGGTGGCCAATCAGCTCAGGCTTTTAAAGAATTTGGTACTATCATGAGTCTTTATGGAAATCACCACATCTGACTAGTCTAAATACACCATTTAGAATAATCTAGAATAAATATGTGATCAGGTAAGGTGTAAAAAGTTTAATATATTAATTTCATTTTGAGATCACTGACGAGCTGTTTAGCACAAATGTTTTGACAAATCAGGATTTCTGTTGCCTTGCATGCATATAGCTTTATTTTTGTTTATTTATTTGTTGTTCTTGTTGCAAGTATAGCCATGCATGAATTACTGTGGTGAAGGAATTCATAGTTCCTAGGTTTTCAGCATTTAAATTTTAAAAAGCAAATTCTGAGATAAGAGTGTCACATAATATTATTCATGTTGCCTTCAAATGACTGAAAATGGCAAAGTTTTTTGATTTGCTTTATTATAGCAAACATCTTTGTCGAAAGACTAGTGATTTATGATGTACTGTAGGCTATGTTGTGTAATATTTGGGGAAGCAGCATGCATTTTGATGAGAAAATGAGACACATTCAAGTGTCGTACAATGTAATATAAGCATGTGAGCATGAGGCATGAGTTAACACGAGCCCAGCCCTTTCCCATACTTCAGTGGTTCCCAATCTAGGGTACACGTTCCCCTGGGGGTACGTGAAATGACAGAGGGGGTACACGAACAAAACACTGAGTTTTGCCATTCATTTAATTCTGCCCCAACTTAAAATAACATTAAAACCGAGCATGCATTTCTAACAGACAAAATGCTGCCTCTAATGTAAAAACAGGAAAATCATAGTGCCTTAAAGTGTTAGTTCACCCAAAAATGAAAATTATGTCATGAATTACTCACCCTCATGTCGTTCTACACCCATAAGACCTTCGTTCATCTTCAGAATACAAATTAAGATATTTTTGATAAAATCCAATGGCTCAGTGAGGCCTGCATCGCCAGCAATAACACTTCCTTTTTCAATGCCCAGAAAGCTACTAAAACATATTTAAATCAGTTCATGTGAGTACAGTGGTTCAACTTTAATATTATAAAGCGACAAGAATATTTTTTGTGCACCAAAAATAACAAAATAGCGTCTTTATTCCACAATATCTAGTGATATGCGATTTCACTGCTTCATGAAGCTTTGAAGCTTAAAAAATCTTTTGTTTCGAATCAGTGGTTCAGAGCGTGTATCAAACTGCCAAAGTCACGTGAACTACTGAAGTTTCAAAACACTTCCAACGTAACAAAGCTTCGTTTACTGAAATCATGTGATTTTGACGCTCTGAACCACCGAAACAAATGATATGTCAAAGCTTCATGAAACGGTGTTTTGAAATCGCCCATTACTAGATATTGTGTAATAAAGTCGCTATTTTGTCATTTTTGGCTCACAAAAAGTATTCTTATCGCTTTATAATATTAAAGTTGAATCATTGTAGTCACATGAGCTATTTTAAATATGTTTTTAGTAGCTGTCTGGGCATTGAAAAAGGGAGTGTTATTGCTGGCATTGCAGACCTCATTGAGTCATCGGATTTTATCAAAAATATCTTAATTTGTGTTCCATAGATGAATGAAGGTTTTACGGGCGTGGAACGACATGAGGGTGAGTAAATGATGACATAATTTTCATTTTTGGGTGAACTAACCCTTTAAGGTCAAATACAAAACATCCAATCAAATTAAATCATCTTTTGTGGTCAAAACTGACTGCATCCACACAATATGCATATGATAGGTTGCCTCAAGGCCAATGGCAACAATACATGATCTTTGGGAGCACTTGATAATTACAGACAAGTGTGTTGGATCAGGGTTGGATCTAAATTTTGCAGGTAGGTAGGCACCCCCAGCATATTCCAAAGTCTGACATGCTTTGTGTTCCATAGCGAAAATTTATTTCAAAATAAAAGTTTAGGCCCTCGCTCTGAGTTTGCATGTTTTGATGTCCCATGTTCTTGTTTAAGAAATGACAGTGGCTGTAGCTTTTCTTTCATAAATACGTGGCCAAATATTAAAGATTAAGCATACATTTGAATTAAATATTAAAAATATTAAAAAAGGATTTGTTTATACTGTAAAGTGTAACAACAACAATCACCAGGCTGTTGGCGCCCTCTGCAGGCAGTTGTTATAATACGTAATGTACATAGGTTGATTATATTAGATTTTATATTATTAATAATTATATTATTAAAATTTTTATAGTATTTTATTACATTATATTCAAAATGGTAAGCAAGTGAAAAAATCTTTTATTATTTTTCACAAAAGATAACATAATTTGGGGTTGGAATGACATAAAGTAAATGATAACATCAGCTGATAACTTTTTTTTTTTTTTTTAAAAAAGCACAAACCTGACACGAATATCAAGCAGACACTTGAGGGTTTCTTGAAAGACAAAGTTAAAGAACTAGCTAGAATTTATTGTAATGATTTTTGTTGAAATCCGATGGCTCCGTGAGGCCTGCATAGGGAGCAATGATGTTTCCTCTCTCAAGATCCATAAATGTACTAAAAACACATTTAAATCAGTTCATGTGAGTACAGTGGTTCAATATTAATATTATGAAGCGACGAGAATATTTTTGGTGCGCCAAAAAACAAAACAAAATAATGACTTATAAAGTGATGGCTGGTTTCAAAACACTGCTTCATGAAGCATCGGAGCACAATGAATCAGCGTATTGAATAATGAACCACTGTACTCACATGAACTGATTTAGATGTGTTTTTAGTACATCAATGGATCTTGAGAGAGGAAATGTCATTGCTCCCTATGCAGGCCTCACGGAGCACGAATTAGTTAAATGATAGGATGTATTTTGGAGAAAACGTTGAGTAGGCCTAGTTTGCATACTTGGATATTACTGTCCGTCATTTACATTATAAAATAGTTGTCAAATATTAAAATTTCAGCAATTTAATCTTACCTCGCAGTCTTCGACAGTCGCTGTGTCGGCGCCACCTTTCACCTGTCACTTGATACTTAACAACATTAATAAATGACTTACAATAGATCTATAAAGTTTAGTTTTGAGTTAGCCTACTTACTTACATTTTAGACACAGTTTTGCCAGTTACATTGTCGCCAACGTAGTAGTTCCAAATGAAGCTACATCAGCTGTGCATCTCCGAGCAACACAGTAGTGTTTTGTTCCTGATTTAATCAGTAGCGAACTATTTGAATGAATTATGTCGCCACCTACTGGCACAATTATATCACCTGTAGAAAACATGACTGAGAAATTCCCATATTGCTGCACAGACTGACAGTCTGTCTGCAACGTGATTCAATGACCGTAATTTACTGCTGTATGTTATTCATATTATTTTGAATATAATTATTGAAGTCTATAGGCTACATAAATATCGTGCTGGTTTCATAAAACATTTTAATATATTTAACACTCTGCAGGTGTTTTTGGCATGAGTTTGCATGTAAAATGTCATTAAATTAGCAGACTTACTATAAGAGGAAGGCATGGAGTGCTCCAATGCAAAAGGTGAAGTCTGGTACTACACACTGTATGTGTAAGTGAGGAGTGAGGGACCGTGCCCTTTGACCCCATGTGTGACCTCAGTTCTGGAGTGTAGTGGAGTCCTTCTGTGAGTAAACACACACTCGGCCAACGGGAAGAGAGGATTTCCTCTGTTTAAACACTGTGTGTGAGAGTGTGTGTTCCAGGAGAGAGGAGACAGAAGCGAGGTCAGTGAAAGGGATGTACTGAGATTTGAACATTTTCACTGTTACTTTGGTTGCATCAAATGCCTCTAAAAGGCTGAATAAATAATTGACCTTATAATTTCGTTCAGCAACATTTTATAATATTACCCATTTCCATCCACATAAAAGGATGGTGAGAATATGCAAAACCAGTAAACAAGGAGAAACTGTGGAATGAAAAGAAACCCCATAAAGGCATGGGTTTACCATGAACACAATGCAAACTGTGCGTGTGTGTGTGTGTGTGTGTGTGTGTGTGTGTGTGCTTAAGATAAAGTTTAAAATTAAAATAGAACTAAATTCAACAGTAGTTCATATTTTAATGTGAATATAAACCAGTGCAATTAGAGGATTTCAAAGAAATAGAACAGCTGCAGAAGGAGAGATAGAAAAATATACACTTGTAAAATGTGTGCGCTTGTACAGAAATGTACATTTACAATTACATGAGGCACATGGTCAAGTAATTTCTGAAAGGAGCTAAGCTTTCAGCCCCGTACTAACACACGGAAATCACCATGCTGTGATTTTCCTTAAGTAAAGAGTGTATGTGTGTGTCAGGAACTGGTGTCTCTTTGAGTCTGTCTCTGGCTGTGTGAGATATGTTTCCTCTCCCGAGTGGAAGTGCATTATGATCAGCTTTAGGGAGTGTGTGTATGGACCTTTCTGCTAGTAGTGTGGCATTTCTGCAAGTAGTTTGTGGCTGAATGGAATCCCAACATACAGCATGAAAGTAATATAAAAATATTTTTTTAAAGACATACAAACTTATTTACATTGTTTGTGAGGTTTCATTAAAGATACAAAATGCAACTTTTGACCCTTTTAGCAGTTCAAAAAAAAAATACAACTGCATGCATTTTGCAGAAAAACATTGTTTTGGTTGTGCTTCAGTTCTGCGTGACTCTGATCCTTCACAACACATCAATGAACTCTGTTAGAGAGCTACATATGGCAATGTATCTGTTACCTTTATCTAAAATACCTTACTCACCTGTTGAGTAATAAAAACACCATCACTACATTGCTTTTACAACATTTCAAATCCCTCAGCTCTCGCCATCTCTGAAAATCCAAGCCAATGTTTAATTATAAGCTCACATTCTCTTTTTTTTCCAGCAGACTCTACACTGATGGGCATTTTTTTAAAAACGTGCTCCATGTCAACCTTTCTCGCTTGTTGTGACAACTAAACTCCCACACCATACATGCGTCAGTAGTAGCCAGAGCAACTTTTCTCTCAAGACACGCACTGGCGAGTGACGTGTGTATGCATGTAGGCTTATTGTGGCAAGCAGGGCGGGGCAGAGAGCCTTGGGAATGGAGCGCAGCCAAATGACGCGAGTGTTAAAAGGGACCTATTATGCAAAATTCACTTTTACGTGGTGTTTGAACATAAATGTGTGTCGGACTCGACAGTGTGTGTAAACAACCACTATATAATAGTAAAAACCCAACCATTCCTTTTTTTAAATCCCCATAAATCATAAGCAGTGTCTCAGAATAAACTGTTACATCACATTGCACAGGCCCCACCCACGACTGCTGACGGACTCTGCCCTATTAGCATAGCTGTACACAGTATGCCATGTTTATCTCCTCGCCAGAGCATTTATCAGCAGCATTCAAGAATTGTATTCCTATTAAAGCTATTCATTTAAGAGCATTGAGTAATTTTCTGTTTTACTTCTGTTGTTTGATTCATATTAAAAGCATATACAGCAGTAGATGCTGTATATTACGCTGCTGTCACTTTAATACAAAGATATAATACATGCAAGTTTGATGTCCACAGACATAACCGACTGTGTTTGTGAACCTTGTGTTTTTGACATAACCTTGTGTGTATTTGAATGTTTAAGCGCAATAAGATGTTAAAGATAAATTTAGTTTTAGAAATTAGAAATTAAACAAACAGATGTTGTTTTTGGCAGAGTATCCAGAATGAGGCACAAGTTTTACAGGCTCCGCCCTCTTCCGGAAAGCAGGGTGGGGAGCAGCAGCTCATTTGCATTTAAAGATACACGAAAACAGCATGTTTTTCCTTCCACTCAAAAATGGATACTAAATGATCTGTGAGGTATTTTGAGCGGAAACTTTACAGACACGCTCTGGGGACATCTGAGACTTATATTACATCTTGTAAAAAGGGGCATAATAGGTCCCCTTTAATGAGCATCACTTGTGCGCCACACTGGTCTTGAGTCCCACGGAGGAGCTCCGGAAGGATAAAAGAAGGAGTGATGACAGTGAAAGACGAGAGAGGACCAGGCCTGGAACATTTATGTTGGTGTTTTGTTTTAGTTTATGTATCAGTCGTCCATGAGGGGCTGTCGCTTTACTTACTTTTACTTTTATGTTTTGTTATTTATGTTTATTTTGTGGATAGTTTGCCGGTTCCCGCCTCTTTCTTCTCTGAACACAAAATCTCAGGGTAAGACAAAGTATTGTAAGAAGCATTGATAATGTATTGACTCATTATTTAATTTTTTTTACATAGTCCATTAACCAAATTACACTAAAAACATTAATTTTGCTTATTAAACAGATATAACTTCATACCATCCCATGCTTAATTTTAATTTCATAAGGTGTATGTGTAACTCAGGTTCATGTGCAGCCCCTTGCATTTTCTTTCCCCCATCACCTCACTATGAAGGTGTGGACTGCTCCAGATAAGATAAGAGTTATGCGGACCAAACCACTCGGGCTTTGTGGACAGGGGAAGATTGGACAGCTGAGGTGGCAGCGCCAACAGGAAATGGCCCCCTTTGAAACAGGAAAAGGACGTGAAGAGTGTTTGTCAAAGGATACTGAAAGGATTGTTACATAAACTAAAGGAGCTTCTGCGAGTTTAGGTTGGTGTGTGTATGTGTGTGTGTGTGTGTGTGTGTGTGTGTGTGTGTGTGTGTGTGTGTGTGTGTGTGTGTGTGTGTACTAGTTTCAGCATGTGTAAAGGCCAGATTTTGACAAATGCCCTTGCAAATACAGTCATTAATATTAATCTAAATCTAAAATGCAAGATCGGGTTGCATATGCATCTCCTAAAAGTAATATGTAAAATACACATTATTTTTATTCTCTCAAATTAATGATGATTTACTTTTACATTTACTTTTGTATCTTTACTTTGTCACTTTCCCTTCTTTCCTGTACTTCAACTCTCTCTTGTTATCTCAGGAGAGCTATTCTTCGATCTTACCACAGAATGAAATGGACGGATTGACAGAGGACAAGTAGAAAAGGTGGTAGCTTGTCCTTCAACTGTGGGTGTGAAAAGCTGGATCAATAAAAAAAAAAAAAGGAAGAAAACCTGCTGTGTCCACGTTCATCTTTGTACACTTCAAATGTCTTTTAGAATTGCCATGTAGCTATTTTTTTTCTGTCATGAGGTTAACAAATGATTATGTACTTAAAGTTACTTTAATAAGAGAGTGTGAAAATGTGAAAATGTCTGTATGTGCCTGGGGTAGTGACCTATCACACGCTGTCTCTGATTGGCTGTGGCAGGGTTCTGCCGGGGTCTGTGTGAGGTGTCTGTGGAGGTGACTGCTCATCTCTGTGACTGGCTGATCCCCAGCAGCAGCTGTTCTAATACATAAAACTCAAAGTCCAACAGTCGCATGAAAACACCTCCAGGGCATCTGTTTGTCAGACTCCACCGCAGCCACTGGGGAAATGGAGGCTCGGTGCGCTGGACTACACAATTGCAGAGTTATCATTATATTATGGATGTGACATTTGTTACAAAGACAAAGAACAAGAGTTTACACTGTGCTATTTAAATTAAAAGAGAGATGCAGGATTGTGACATATCGAAGATAAAACTAAAGAAAGGGTATAAAAAAAAGAGTATCACTCTCTCTCTTACACACACATACACACAATTTCATTCCCTGCTGGATTTCCCTACAGTAGCCCAGCATGTGTCATGATTAATAGATATAGTTTAGAGGTGTTTCTTGGGTAATTGCTGCTTTGCTAGAGTCAGTCATAGCCACACACATGCACAGGTCAAAAAAAAAACAAAAAAACAACGATTATAACACATTCCAACAATATAGCCAAGAATGCAAAAGTTTATACTAAACTCATAAACCAAGGTACAACTAAATTAGAATATTGCATTATATCAATAAAATTAGTGGTTGTTAGTAGTTGCCAGGTTGCTGTGTTGGGTGCTATGGTATTCTGAGTGGTTTTTATCAAGTTACTATATGTTTTGCTAAGGTGTTCTGGGTGATTATTTACAGCCCTAAGTCAAAAGAGTCCAATCCATCAGTCTCCATAGTGTTCTGTGCCCTATATGGACCAGGGATCTATTTTAATGCCTATATATAGGGATATTTTTTTTGCCACTCACAATGTCACAAATGAGAATAGTCTAGTAAAAATGATCTTTTAAATCTTAATGATTTTTTTTCTCCACAGTCCAGTTCATTGTTCTTGTTGTTTATGATACTCTTAAAGGTGCTCTAAGTGATGTCACGTGTTTTTAGGCCAAAACATTTTTTGTCACATACAGCAAACATCTCCTCACTATCCGTTAGCTGCCTGTCCCCTGAACACACTGTAAAAAAACACAGTCTCTGTAGTCACCACAAGCTCCAAAAATGGCAACAAAAACAAACTGGTGCAGCCTGGACCACGAAACATAATAAACATGCTCCAGCCAATAACCGACAAGAATGATTTTAAATGCTCGTTCATGACTGTTTCAGGAAGCACGGAGGGGAGGGGGAGGGGGGTCTAGCTAGCCTCTGTTTTGTTTGACAACACTTCAAACGTCAACAAGAAGTTACTCTGCCTAGGATCGCTTAGAGCACCTTTAATAAATAGACCCTGAATTCTAAAAAAGCTATAAAAAAAATTAAAAAATTATTTAGGTTAGGTCCAGATACAAAAAATATATATTTTTTATTTTATTTTATTTTATTTTATTTTATTTTATTTTATTTTATTTTATTATTTTATTTTATTTTATTTTATTTTATTTTTATTTTATTTTATTTTATTTTATTTTATTTTATTTTATTTTATTTTATTTTATTTTATTTTATTTTATTTTATTTTATTTTATTTTATTTTATTTTATTTTATTTTATTTTATTTTATTTTATTTTATTTTATTTTATTTTATTTTAGAAAAAATAATACTAGTGATACTTGTCCCCGCACCACAAAGCCAGAAAGAGACTATAGAATAATACAGGATGATCACATCCCATGATTACCATCACAATACATATACTGGACCCAATGACCTTTCCAGCATCTCCCCCTTTCTCTCTCTCTCTCTCTCTCTCACACACACTCATACATACAATCCCATAGCACAGGGACACTTGCATACACAAACATTAACATACACTAGTTCAAATAGACAGGTACTCACAAACAAGAATGCAAATCTAACATATTATTCTTTCGTTGCATACACACATATATACTGTACACACACAACACACACTCACAGATTAGGATGCTGTTCACAGTCCAGTGATAGTAGGATATTTGGAGAAAGGAGAGAAGGTTAGGCCACCCAGAAGAACAAAAGAGAAATACAGAAAGAGGGAAAAGAACGGAAAGAAGGAGAGGATTTGAAACAGCTCTCGAATCAAAGCAACGTTGCCTCAATAACACACATTCTACCTCACATACACACACACGTTTGTTTTTTCTGAATTGTGGGGACTTTCCATAGGCCGCAATGCATTTTATACTGTACAAACCGTACTTTCTATCCCCCTACCCTACCCCTAACCCTAAACCTAACCATCACAGAAAACTGTGCACACCTTTATTTTCTCACAAAAACATCATTATAGTATCTTTATTAATTATTTACATTGTGGGGACCGGTGGCTGGTCCCCACGATGTAGGTGAACTCAGGTTTATATTACATCGTGGGGACATTTGGTCCCCACAATGTAATATAAACAAACTCACACACACACACATGTCCTTTTCTGCCACACACACATACGCTTGAATGCAGATTTAGCATGTGACCACTTCTAGTTCTATGGCTATGTCTTTTTCAGTCCTGATCTCTGATTTCTCTTTTGTGTCCTTCGCTTCCAACTTTTGTCTCCCTATGGCAGAGTTTATGTATCAACATACAGAGAGATCAACAGGACTGCCTTTGTTAACATTTTGGATTAAAACCTTTATGTTCATAATGTGGGCACCTTATGAGCATTAGGCATCGCACATTTACTAGGGGAAATGGGGTAAAACATCATTCTGTGTCAGTTCACATGCTGCCTCATTTAAAATTAGACTCTCAATGATATACGAATGTGTGGAACACGTGGAACAGATACATATGTGCTTTTGTACATAAGAGCTGAATTAAAAAGTTCTAAGAACTTTTCCTCTAAATGTCTTCCTTAAGGTACCATCAATACTCCATTTAACATTTAAAATGTTTCAACAGCGCCCTCTGTTGATGTTCACTTTCATTTGCCAGACCATAGTATTTTCACATGGCCATATTGGGAAAAGTAAGAAACAAACAAACAAAAGAACTTTCTTGAAAAGGAAGAAACAATCTAAAAAGAAAGTGACTAACATGCCCATGTAAGCCAAGTCTCCAAAACATAGTCAAGTGCAAAAGTAATTGGCCGTTTGTGAAAACTTTGTGCTGTTGTTTAATGCATTCAGTTAGATATCGGTGTCAGCTCTCTTGGGAGACTGGAGCGCATGTGTATTTTTAGCTCTAATTAAACACATATCAATGCTACTCTCACCCCTCTCACAGGGAAATAATGAGAGAAGTGTACCTCAGAGAGATAGTATTGCTGTTTTAGGCATTCTGAGATCCCTCTGGGCCAACAGGAGTACTGCCATACAGTTACTGTCTCCTCTCTGATCAATAGTATTGATCAAGTTTATGCTAATAGGTAAGGAATGAATAATGGGCGAGACTGCTTGGATCTGCTATGCCAGCAACTATACAGAATAGAGATGAATAACTTGCCTACAACTTTACATAACTGCAGAACTTTGTGGATAGCAGTGAAAGAGTGGCAAAATGAAGTTTTAAAACTTCACTTTTACTAAAGAGATGTAAACTAAAGAACTTTGTTCACAAACTTGTTTAACATGTTAAAGTTACTAATTCTGGTAGGTGTGTATATAGGCTTAAATATGATTTTGAATGATTTTAATTATTGGATACTGTATACAGTTAAATATTTCCATTATGTTTTTGTTTTGTTTCTAGACTTCCTACTGCAGTGTTGTCACACTTACATTCATTTTAATACCACAAATGTTAGTATTTGCAGCTATTCAGACAAAACAGACAAATTGGTTTAGAAAGACAAGAAAAACAGGAAGAGGACTGACAACAGAAAGGGAAGTTTATTTTGGTTGCAAATTGCGTCATTCAATTAAACCATCATTATATTCATATACAAGACATACCACTGAAGTCTCAAAAGAGAAATTATATATATATATATATATATATATATATATATATAAGCTGGCTTGAAATGCCATTTTATGACATAAATATCGAAAGTTTTAATTTGTTTAATTTGAATGTGCATGAAATTTCCCAAATCAGCTGGACCAATGAGAAATTCTGAATGCAGGATTATAGACTTGATCATAATGGTGATTGATTTAGCATTAACATGTGCCATTTCATATTACAGAAAAACACTAATTATAAAGATACTGAAACAGACAAGAAGAAAAAAAAAAGACAATATATTACAGAACGTTCAGTAAAGACTGCAGATAGTACTTCATTGGGCACAATTGTGCATTTTGGTATAGATTATAAAACCATCAGATCTAAATAAACTTCTGTTTGTTTAGCTTGTGCCATTAAAATCTGCTGTTATATGATCTGAAATGAAACTCTCTGCTTTACAAACATAGATAATACAGATTTATAGCTATTATCTATCATATGTTCATAATTTTTTAATTTCCCATATAGTTCTTATAATATAAGATAGGAGTTCAGTTGATAACCTCTTCCATTTTCTTTTCATCTACACAAATGTCTGGATATGATATTCAAAGTTATTATTATTAAAGCATTAGTAAATGAAAAAGGTTTATCAAAAGCACTCCCATTCAAAACATCAAGCATAATATTATTTAAACAAACAGGACAGTGTTTGAACAGAAACAGACCAGGTGTAAATGAGTGCTGTCTACATTGGCTTCAGTCATAATCAGAATAAATAGTAATATTCATTGCTGACACGTACATTCATCACAACACAGTGCTCTCTGATTGGTTGGTGTAAATGGTGACCATAGCTACAAAAGAATCTCACAATATCAATGTAAAACACAACATTACAAAAGAGAAACAGATCGGTCCGACGCCTCCACAATATCGACCGTCTGCGTTATGCATGTTTCTTTTATGTGTGTACATGCAATTACCTTTGCATGCCTGCAGGAAACACAGGCAGATGATACACAATGCTCTAAAATAACAATAACCAGGTTGATCAAAATTGCAAAAACCCTGCAATAGGATCAGCTGTACTTTAGGGGCACTTCACACAGCATTTCATCTAGTGGAAATATATGTATTCATCCATATTTACAAGGACAACCATATATGCAGATACCTAGCCCAGCTCTACTACAGGTTGTCTTTGTATGAACTGAATAATGTGCATATGGCTGTTGTAGTGTAAATATGTTCAGATGTAGTGCCACTAACATAAAACATCAAAACAAAGCAAAAAAACTGAATTATGTACTTGAACTGAAAAGTTTATGAGCACACACATATGACAACAATAAATATTTTACACCAATAATGCTTATGATGGCCTCTGCTTCAGGTCAGTTAGAAGTTGAGTGTCTCTGACATCATCTTCCACCAATCCATGAGTTCCTCCTTCTCTTCCTCCTTCCTCTCTTCCAGCGACTCCAGCTCAAAATCCAGCTGAGATTGAGAACAATTGGAGACATGAGAAAAAGACATGATATTTTATGGGAAGAGGAAGAGAAAAGGGGGTCTGTGTTTACCCGTGTAGCAGGGCTGTGGGGAACAGCAACTTTCTTGACCACAGTGAGGTACCCAGGAGCAGATGCTGATACTTTGTAGTTACCAGGAGCCAACAAGCGCCAGTAATCGCCATCCTTAGCTGAAGAAAAACAAATAAGAGCGATTTACATTTGAAATTTTACTTCCAAAAGTGGCAAAAAATGGCCACAAGAGGGCAGACCTACACACACATTTTAAATAGAAACCTAACTAGGTTGTAGAGTTCATGTCATAAACGCAAAAAGTGTATTTTTTGTGATCTTTGATTATTATTATTTTTTTTTTTGTGATCTTGATTTTTTCTGCCTCTATTGCTAGCAAGACAATTAACACTTTTAATGCCCAGAAAGCTACTAAAGACATTTAAAACAGTCCATGTGACTACAGTGGTTAAATCTTAATGTTATGAAGTGATGAAAATACTTTTTGTGCGCCAAAAAAAACCCCAAAATAACGACTTTTCAACAATATCTAGTGATGGCTGATTTCAAAACAGTGCTTCGAAGCTTTAGGAATCTTTTGTTTCGAATCAGTGGTTCGGTCCGGATGGCATATCAAACTGCCAAAGTTAACTATTGGAATTTCGAAAAACTTCTGACGCCTCATTTACTGAAATCACGTGACTTTGGCGCTCCGAACCACTGACTAGAAAAAAAAGATTTGTAAAGCTTCGAAGCTTCATGAAATGGTGTTTTGAAATCGCCTATCAGTAGATATTGTTGAAAAGTTATGTTACTTTTTTGGCACACAAAATTTTTTTTTGTCGCTTTATAATATTAAGGTTGAACCACTGTACTCACATGAACTGTACTAAATAATTTGTTTTTAGTACCTTCCGGGCATCTGAAAGTTTTAATTATCTTGCTGGCAATAGAGGCCTCACTAAGCCATCGGATTTTATTAAAAATATCTTAATTTGTGTTCCGAAGATGAACGAAGGTCTTACGGTTGTAGAACGACATGAGGTTGAGTAATAAATTACATAATTTTCATTTTTGGGTGAACTAACCCTTTAAGTTACAGTATATAATAATAATAATAATAATAATGGCCTGGTTTCAGACAGGAATTAAATTAAGCCAGGATAAGGCCTTAGTTCAGTTAGGACAATAGCACTGATATATTTTTAGATATTTCAGTGCAAGTCGCTTTCAGTTACAACAGCTCAAACATGCATTTTAGTCTAGGACTAGCTTAAGCCTTGTTTGTAAAACCAGGGGTAAATGTTTTAAAGTAGCTTTACAGTATAACCAAGAAAATAAGTGTTAATGTTGCAGAATTAATCAATTATGAAACAACATCAATATCAGCAGTAAAGCAAATCTAATAGTGTCATTATTCAGTTCAGCTCAAGTCAGTTCAATGTTGCAAAATTCATCAATTATAAAACATTTATATATGTATACACACATACATAAAAAAAAGATGTAATGAAATATATAGTGTATATAGTTATAAATTCTGTTTAATGATGCTAGTGGTGCCTAGCCTTTAAATTAATATTAAATTGCTGTGTGTGTGTGTGTGTGTGTGCTTTTGTTTATATTACATTGTGGGGACCAAATGTCCCCATGATGTAATATAAACCTGAGTTCACCTACATCGTGGGGACCAGCCAGCGGTCCCCACAATGTAAATGGGTTTATAAATCATATAGAATGAGTTTTTGTGAAAAAGTAAAAGTTTGCACAGTTTCCTGTGAGGGTTAGGTTTAGGGGTAGGGGCAGGGTAGGGGGATAGAATGTACAGTTTGTTCAGTGTAAAATGCATTGAAGTCTATGGAAAGTCCCCACAATTCACAAAAACAAACATGTGTGTGTGTGTGTGTGTGTGTGTGTGTGTGTGTGTGTGTGTGTGTGTGTGTGTGTGTGTGTGTGTGTGTGTGTGTGTGTGTGTGTGTGTGTGTGTGTGTGTGTGTGTGTGTGTGTGTGTGTGTGTGTGTGTGTGTGTGTGTGTGTGTGTGTGTGTGTACCTGTGGTGATATCGTGGTCGATTCCTTCAACAGAAATAGAAGCGTTTGAGATGGGGTTCCCTTGGAGATCACGGACAAATCCTGCTACTCCTCTGTGAACCTGTGAAGGACATGAGGGATCAAAAGGGATGAAAGTACCCCCTTTTAATCTTGAATCTTGAGTCTGAGCTTTACAGAAAACAAAACAAGTCTCTCTTCCTGTCAGCACTAGGCATGTGAAAGCAAAGGATTCGGTTGTACCTGCTCTATGTAGTTGACGAGTGAGTTGCGGTTCTGGTCCCAGTACTGCTTGAGTGTGTCCTCAGGAGGAAACTTATCACAGCTCAACTCCAGAGTGATCTCAAAGCAATTACTGCTCAGATAGTTGAAGTCCTGCATGCCTGACAAAGAAAAAAAAAAAAAGAAAGATCAAGGGTTGAAAGCTAACTGTGAGTGCCATTTTTCTTGGTATTTGTTATTTTTATTTAAAAAAAAATAAAAAAATATGCACAAAAAACCCAAAGACACATTCATATGTGCTTGTTGCACATTTAATTTCAAAACTATCTGCATTAATCCCCTTTGCTGCTATAAAAGCTTCCACTCTTCCAGGAATTTGTTCCACTACAATCTGATACATGGCTGTGGGGATTTGAAAGAACATCAACATGGTCAGAAACTGGTGTTGTGTGATGCTTGCAGTTGGTGTTCCAATTTATCCCAAAGATGTTCAGGTCATGCTATCAGGCCTTCCCCAAACTGCTGCCACATATTTGAAAGCCCACAAATCTCTAAAATTTGATTGCCAGCTTTCGACATGCTATTTTCATGGCATTACTATGAATTTCCAAGTTTCCTTCCAACTAAATAAAGCTGTAAACGTATAATATACCTCCATCTTGAAATGTTTAGCCATTTAAAAACATTTGTTAGTTTCCTTTGCAAATCTGGTATTAAAGGTGATAGAGAGGATTTTTTCGTCGACTGAGAAACCAGACTGAGTTTTTGAAATGAGCGCATGCGTAAGAACAACCCCCCTCCTTCACAGCTCATTTCAAAGGAACGCCTCCCAAAACTCGTGCACGAGTGTTTACCACAGGCATTCGCTGTGTCATGTTTTTTGGATTCATTATGTCGGACTCACCGCAGGTAACTCATAATCTGCAGTTGTTACTCCTGTCTCCTGACAAAAACACTGCATGCGGCGCCTGTGGAGTGTGGAAAGTTACTGGAGCGCGCCGCGCACGTCTCTCACAAGGAATGTCACGGCAGTGATTGAAAAGCCAGAGGGCCAATCGTTGGCTGATTTTTTTAAGGCCCTACCTCATGCACAGATGATGTATATTAATTAAGTTCAGTGCACCTAATAAATAGTCTTTTATCAGTTAGTAAAGACAGTTTCAAGTAATATTGCAAAAAAGTATAAAACAAAACATCCTCTTTTGCACCTTTAAACCTTCTGCTTTTAGCCTTTTTGGAAAAAAAGACACACAGAAGACATACATTAGGCAATGTCCTGAGGATGCACATTAACCCATTGCATCATATATACGCACGCACTGATTTTGCCTAGTTAGATGTGTTCATGGGTCAACATATCTTGTTGAACCTGGAACAACATTCCTGCCTGAAATTGTAATGCTAACCATATCCCTAAACGTAAACCTAACCCTACCCATAAGTTATCCTTAAAATCAGAGGGAAATGACAGGTGAATAACACTGATGTAGTAGCACATAACCTGGTTGCAAGCCTCAAATTGACATAATACATTTTAAAGTTGTGCCTCAAATCTGATTGGTTAATTCGAATGTTGTTACAGGATCAACAAAGATGTTGATATAGGAACATGTTGCACTTGGTGAAATCAGATTCTGCCATATCTGCCGTATATACAGTGGGATCAAAATCTGGGATTTAAAAAAAATTTAATGACAAATCATTTGTATTGTATACAATTATATAATAATTAATCATTTTAACCTGGAAATTGTTAAAGGTTTACGATTTTGAAAAGTTGAAATGGAACTCTGATTTAAGATTCTGGCCTATTTCTAGGTCACTGAATAAGAGATGTAGATGTAAAATAAATGGCATTAACAATATGAACTCCTCTACAGATGTTCAGATATACAGCAAAAGTAGTACAGACACCAGATGAGTGATTTTCATAAGCTGTGCATTGTACCTCCAGGCACACTGTACCAGGCTCCTCCATTAGTGATGCCCTCTTTGAAGCTGGAGTCATCATCATTCTTGCGGCATGGCGGCCGGTTTGGGTCAGACATCACTGGGTTATAGCTGGAGTAGGCCTTAGCCAAAGTCTTAAACACCAGATCGTCTGGACTAGCACTGTATTCATGAGTAGAACCTGATGGACAAACAGAAAGGAGACAGTTCTATTATTAACACTTCATTACCCAATCAAATTTCATGATAAAAGTTACTGGTTTAATTCTATATGTCTATATGTCTACAGGTCAGAGGAAGAACATGAGGTGAGGCGAAGCAGTTCTAATAGCAGCTAACTTTATTTACAATAAGCAAAAGCGAATAATCCACAAACAAAAACGCAATTTAAAGGATTAGTTCACTTTCATATGAAAATTACCCCAAGCTTTACTCACCCTCAAGCCATCCTAGGCGTTTATGACTTTCTTCTTTCTGATGAACACAATCAGAGTTATATTTATAAATATTCTGAAGCATCCAAGGTTTATAATGGCAGTGAATGGGACCAACGAGTTTGAAGCTCGAGAAAGTGCATCCATCCATTATAAACGTACTCCACACAGCTCCGGGGGGTTAATGAAGTCCTTCTGAAGCGAAGCAATGTGTTTGTGTAAGAAAAATATCCATATTTAACAAGTTATAAAGTAAAATATCTAGCTTTCACCAGACCACCTTCTGTATTCCACTTACGAAAAAAAACGTAACTGACATTGCATTGCGTCAGTGGATGTGGATGGAGGCACTTTCTTGAGCTTCATACTCGTGACCCCTGTTCACTACCATTATAAAGCTTGAATGCTTCAGGATATTTATTAATATATCTCAGATTGTGTTCATCAGAAAGAAGAAAGTCATAAACACCTAGGATGACTTGAGGGTGAGTAAAGCTTGGGGTAATTTTCATTTTGAAAGTGAACTAATCCTTTAATGTGTCAAATGATTGTTAATATTATTGTAGCGATTATATTACAAAGATTTTCAAATGTTATTTATTTGATCAAAAATAGAGTAATATAGTCAAATATTACAATATTTGTTATTAATAATGACTGTTTTTAATATATTTTAAAATGTAATTTATTCCTGTGATGGCAAAGCTGAATTCTCAGCATCATTACTTCAGTCTTCAGTGTCACATGATCCTTCAGAAATCATTCTAATATGCTGATTTGCTGCTCAAGAAACATTACTTTTATTATTAATGTTGAAAAGAGTTGTGCTGCTTAATATTTTTGTGTAAACCATGATTACAGTATTTTCAGGATTCTTTGGTGAATAGAAAGTTCAAAAGAACAGCATTTATTTGAAATAGAATCAATGTAACAATGTAAAAGTCTTTATTGAATCTTTTGATCAATTTATTGCATCCTTGCTGAATAAAAGTATTAATTTCTTTAAAAAAAAATCTTACCACAAACTTTTGAATTATATATTATATTATGAGCTCAATTTAAGAATAATAGTATATACTGTATATTCTGTTTAAGTTTGTATGTGATTGTTGTTTTGTGTGGTTTCTCACCGCTGCGTGTCTCATCATATGGGTAGTTGGCCACCACGTCTCCTCCATGCAGATTGGCTGACAGGACAAATGGAATGTCCATAATCCAGTGAACGACAGCCTTAGTTTCTGGTGCGAGCTGTAACATACACAGGTTCATTTTACCAGTCCAAAAACCACTGATTCTGTTCCTAGATGTGTAACACTACTAATATCATGCTGCAATTTCTGACAAATAGTTGAATAAACCCTTTCAAACCTTGGTGTTTTCATCCACAGCTTTCTTCATGTTTTTCAGGAGATGGTTGTTGGCTCCTCCCTCTCTTTCGTTCATGTAGACGATGCGATCAAGATCTGGAAAGTTGCGGTTCAGATCAATCCCCTGAGCATTGCTGCGGCCCACAAACCAGTCCTTCATCTCACCAGGCTGCACAAATATATATTATAATAATGATACCATTAGCAGAATTATCACAATCATTAAAAACATGACTTAAAAAAAACAAGTTCTCTATAAAAAAAAAAAACATTCCCCAAACGTGTATGTTATTCTCACACTTTAAAAATAAATAAATAAATAATAATACTTATATAATAATAATAATATTCAGCATCATTACTCCAGCCTTCAGTGTCATACATTATCCTTCAGAACACATACACACACACACACACACACACACACACATATATATATATATATATATATATATATATATATATATATATATATATATATATATATATATATATATATATATATATATATATATATATATATATATATATATTGTTTAGCACATCTCCCAACCTGGTCAAGATAGTATTCAGCTGGTTTAGATAGATGACCAGCCGGTCTTCCAGCCGACAAGCAAAAATGTGCTCACAACCCATCTAAAACCAGCCAACAGACCAGCCTGGCCAGTTTGGGAGACCATCAAAACATCAAAACATGTGGATTTAAGTGTTTTTTTGTTTTTTTTGAAGATCTGACATAACACACTGGTGAAACAGACTGAGATACGGAGACTAAGTTTCAGACTGTGGTGTGGAGGAAATCACTTAGGTTGCTTGTCATTTTGCAGACACTACAGGAAATGCCAGAGTCTTCTAAAGTGAGTTTGGCTGAAAGAGGAAGTCTGAATACAATACAACCATTACAACTGTTTTAATGTAAATAAAAACCCTGTATCACTGACACAAGCCTTTACCCTATCTGTGACCTCTGTCATCCCCTCCGTCCTAGTCAAATCATTTTCTAGTAAAATGTTTTTTTTTGTTTTTTTTTCAATGTACAATTCCTAAAAAATATGCATCGTTTATGCTCATAGTTGCCAGGACAAGACTTTCCATCCACCTCTGAAATGATCACAAAAGCCCAGAGACGACACGTTTGCTGTGTGGTCAGCATAGAGATTTATTACAGCTGAAGCAGTAAAGCAGTGTGGTAAATCACATCCCAGTGAGGTGTTTAATAATCTCTTGGTTTCCCCTTAACAAAAGTACAGAGCCCTCATTTATAAAATATGTCAAATGTGTCTTGAAATGTCAAAGCCCACACTTGTTTGAGTACAGGCTGCAGAAGGATGTGGTAAACCACAGTAAAGTGTTATGAAATCAGCACCGCTGCAATCTGCCAAAACAACTATCTGCTAAAAGATGTTGAAGATCAGACTAGTCAACCGCTTGGTGATACCTGAAAACTCAAAATACTGTACAACCAGGGCTTACTGTAAAAGTCGCAGGACAATACATATATATTAGCAGCAGAATATTGTCATCTTTCTTTGTTTTATAGTTCTAAATATGATTGTGTCCATCAAATACCGTTTATAAAGAGATACAACTGCATTCTGCATTCTTCTCTTTTATTGTGTAAGATGTGTGTGTGTTTACCTGTGAGGCTGCTTTCTCAAAGCCATCAGGATTCATGGAGGGCATGATGTGAATGCGTGTGGAGTGGATCAGGTCGATAATGGTGTCGTTGCCCTCTTGGTACTCATTACAGAGATACTGAGCCAAATAGATGAGCAGCTCTCTGCCCACGGCCTCATTACCGTGCATGTTGCCAATGTACTTAAACTCCGGCTCACCTGTCACACAAAAAACAGACACAGTTAATGACATAACACCGTATACAAATTAACTCACACAAATAACAACTAAATGATACTTTGCCAGTTATTTTAAGCTTTATCTTAAATAAGTGAACTGTACTATTTGAGTTGCATGCTCAAAAAGTTACTAGTACACCAATACTATCTTAGCAACAGATCATATTTAGCTGTTTTTACATACATTTTATTATCCTGGTACTGGGTTAGAACGAGTAGAGAGAGTCAAACAAAGTATAGTTCTGTATAGTTTTATGTGTACACGAGGGTCAGCGTACAGCGTACAGTGTTTGTGACACAAATTTTGTTATCAGTAGAGTATGCGCGTACTGTACGCGCACCGCCGGATTTTTGTAACCACGCATACTGGTATGCGCAGATCGCTTTCCACATGGTGGCAACCTTGCCCTGGGTGCGTCAATTCAGGTAGTCAAAGAAAAACTTAACAGAACAGACCGGAACGCATGCAAGCTACAGCGATGATGGAGGCCTACATATACGAGAGATTGTGTGAAGAGTTTAGAAAGTACCCTAATTTGTACAACTCTAGCATGAAAGAATACAAAGATGTTTACATGGGTTGTAACTCATGGCGAGAGACTGCGCAAAACTGCGCATGCGTCAAATGCCTGTGTATGCGTATGAGTCAAATGAAGTATACTTTTTTTTAAGGCTATGCATTCAACTGTGCGCGTACACTAGCGTAAAAAACATATAAAATATATATAAAGTATACTCAGGCCTTTAGAGAGAAACATAAACACTGACCTTAAACTTTAACCTAAGTTCAACTGCATTACATTCAATAAATAATAACATATTGTATTTAAGAAAAATGTAAAAAGAAAAAAAAATGAGTTCAACTTATATTTTAAGCTTTTAAATTATAATATAAATTATCACATTACACTGTTGATTTCAAAAACTGAAACTAAAGCTTTTTCCTGCTTCCCAGCTAACAAAAATATGTTCTAAGAATGTTTTGCTAATGTTCCCATTAAGTAAATCTTTATTTCTTAATGTTCTCTGAATGTTCGAAATGTCCTTTTTTTAATGTTTATCCTGCATATGTGAACATTAAGGGAACATTCAATCCTTAGAAAATTTTGGGAACGTTATTTTTGAATGCTCTCTAAACATTCTGAAACAAGAAGTAACATTTAAAAACATTAAACCACCCAACAAAAAGAAAAAAAAAGTTCCATGAACAATGTATAAATAACGTCTTTGTGCTAACATTTTGAGATCTTTCTTAAAGACCAGATAACTTTGAACAAATGTTCTATTAATGTTACTGGAAGACTGTTTGTTTATAACTATGAGAGAACCTTGCCAGAACATTAGCCAAAGTTCTGAGAATGATCCCTGTTAGCATGGTTAATACAAGGATTCAAATGATCAGAAAATATTAGAAGAAAAAAACAACAACACTGCAAATCAATGCAACAAGGACACATATTTAAAATATCTACGTAATTAAAGAACATTTTAATATACTTGTCTATTTCCAAAAATAGGGCCTGAAAAATTCATTTCTACCCCAGGAGGTCAAACTAAATATTTTATGAGCTATTTTATTTTCTATTCATTTTACATGAGATGTTGGACTTCCTCTTGGTTATTTAATGTTGTCTTCTCTACCCCTTCAAAAGCAGTCCATTTAATTAGTCCATACTCAAGACATGGTCTTATTTGTTTACTTTATGACCTTTATGTCTCCCCTTGTTTATAGAGTGATTCTTGTCTAGGTTGTGGATTTACGGAGAATTATTCCTCCAGGTACACCTAGCCAGATGTCAAGATCAACACACACACACACACACACACACACACACACACACACACACACACACACACACACACACACACACACACACACACACACACACACACACACACACACACACACACACAAAGTCAGACAGAGAGAAAGAGAGAACAATAATCTGCATAACATCCATAATGCTGGAGTGACTGAACAGATGGAGTAAATAGAGAAACCATACATGACTTTTCAAATGTTTTCAGATGTCTGTAAATATTTGTGAAGACAAGTGCAGCTGAAAAATATATATGCATAAAGGTATATTCACACCAAGCACAAATATTCATTTCAAATCTATGGATCTATGTTCACAAACATTCAATCATCCTTTTTTGGCAGAGAGCAGTCTGTTGGTTTTATTCATATAATATAATGTGCATATAGTATATAAAGATAAAGGGCAGAGGTGTATTCCTGCAACAGTTTTATTTGCAAATACTGAACTCAATGCAAATATGCAGTAATAAAACAACAACTTCCCCCATACTTTATGGATTTAACACAAGTGTGACGCACAAGTCCTGAAAACTGAAGCCAAAGCATCTTGATTGCCCCCAGGTGGTTGGTCCCAGTATAGGTCATAAACCCCACCCTCTCCATGTAATTTAATGGAATGTGAGACAAACTAAATGGACCCTTCGCTAAGCCCCGCCCTCCTTAGTTTCTGTTGCTACGCCTGTCAAGCTTTCGAGCCTGGCAAGTCATTTACAGTGTGTATGCACCGGTGTCAGACTTTTTCAAGGAGCTAATTAGTCATTTTTGGTGAACAGGTGAAATGTCTGAGAGAGCAAGACAAAAGGGACTGCAGTATGCATTCGAGGGATATATCCACGACATAATATGCAACCGATTAGAAAATAATTTGATCAAAATTGAAGCTAAAGCTCCGAGCGCGAGCAGCAGCCGCCTTCAATACGAGCCCTTTATACGCTGACCATTCAAATGGGAAACACACAATTTATTGAGGAAAAGCTTTGTTCATCCACAGCAGGTTAAGTGAAATTTGTGAAAATAACCTAATAATTATAAATCAAACAGCTTATCCATAAGTCTTGTGGAATAAACACAAGACGTTAGCCTGACCACTTTGCAATGATAACATTCTCCCGCTTATAATTTTAGCACACCAGGCTAACGTTACTCCGTCTTGCCTTTAATCATTATTTCACGTTCAAATATATGTATTATGAACAAAGAACCGTCATTATTTCCAAGCAATGATGTGCTGAGTTAGCTAGCTAGCTAACCTACCTGGACTTACTGCATATGCATACATCAATATTACATCATGTTGTCATGATAAATAACACAAAATTAGACACAAGTAGTCACTAAGGCACAAACAGACTTTTTTCAGTTTTTTCGGGAGGAGATTGGAGCTTTAACTTTAATTTCTACATTTCAAGAACTGTTTATTTCACACCAACATAATGAGTTGTTTTGCAGTAAACTGTATTTAACAATGCTGCGGGAGTGTGGGCGGGGCCTTGATAGCGCACGGCTCCACACAAGATGTCAGCACCATATTGGACATTGGCGGCTTCACTTCGTACAATGGAAGAGAGTGGAGGTGCATCATCCATATTTTTTTTACAGTCTGTGATTTAACCTTAAATTCCAAAGCTGTGATTAATACTGGGTCATTCCGCTTCAACTCAATCAGAGGTCCCAGCTCAAATTTTTTATTTTGTTAATATTTTGTTCTGTACAAAGACAAACATAAATACTGATAAAAGCCAAAATATTAAATGTCACAGATGTATATTTACTGTAATCCACTACTTTGTAGAGGGGGGTCATAATGACAATTTTCACCTGAGATTTGGAGCCAATTTACAGGGGAGTAAAAATGACTTCAGAAAGATGGCAGCATCATTATTTTATTTTTACACAGAAATTGGTAGGTCTGTTAGTAAAATCGGTTGACTTTAGCCATTTTTGTTTCATTATATGCCAATGATGACAGTTCAAAAATGGCAAAAAGCACTTCTTGTGTTTGCATGCCTTTAACTCAAGAAGTATCAAAGATATCTTAATATCATTTTAGATTCTGGTTCTTAACAAAGAACCAAATCTTCATTTTAAAGGCCCTCAATGGTTCAATCCCAGAAATAGGGAGGTCTTAATGCGGCTCCATGAGTAATTGGTAAATTGTACACATTTTCAGTGGTCAAAAACCAAATGTGCATACAGCTGAGAGTTTTTTCTTTAAAGAGGAATATGTGAAGAACAAATAATGTTGAAACTAGAAATGTATCTCGTGTTTTTTTATCAACACAAATGCATAGAACATACCTGTCTGAGTGCCATAAATATTCCTTTTCCAAAGTTTGCATGCCTGTAACTCTAAAAGTATTCAAGATATCTTAATATCCTAGATCTAGAAACTTTAGTTTTGATATCTTAATTTTCAAAGCCCTATATAATTCAGTCCCATAGATATGGGGATCTCAAAGTAGCTCCATGTTCAAATGGTTGAATTTGACCCGTTTTCAGTGATCGAAAACCAAATGTGGTTCACTTTGCACACAGCTGATACTTATTTGAAGAGGAATGTCTGAAGAATAAATAATAACGTATCATGTTTCCCTCTATCAGAAGAATAGCATAAAACATAACTCTCTGAGTACTTCAATATAAATGTATATTTATGTCACAGTGCCTTGTATAATACTGTCTAGACATTTAAAAAACTAGGAATTAGTTTAGACTGCACGTACACTACCTTTCAAAAGTTCAGTCCGTAAGAGAAATTAATTTATTCAGCAAGAACCTCACACTTTTGAACAGTAGTGTATGGTCAAATATATGTGTATAAAGACACTGGATAGAGGTAGATTAAACCAACAGGTCTATTCAGTATACCTGTCTAAACCCAGTGCAAACATGGGCTCAGGTAATATCCTTGGAGCTTTCCAGAATCCTCTCTACTTTTACACAATGCCCTGACCCATTTAAACCCTCCCTAAGAATTGAACATAGGCAAACACATTTCATCCCTCAGGTAACAAAAGCACAAATAATCAGAGGCCAGGAAAGGACACAACATTTTTTCAATAGTTTTTGAGAACTATTCTGCTAGATAAGCACACGATACTGACTGTTGTGATAAAGAGCTTACAAATACACAACATGTAAACATTTTTTACCTGCCATTGCGTGGTAAACATAATATAAGCACCTTATACAGGCCATGGGCTCTGAAATAGATGTTTACATTGGACAGACCTGTTTAGAAAAGCCAAGTGAGAAAACAAAGGCATACGGTATTGAATGCACATTTGTTTGCAATGCACACAGATTGGAAGCAGATGGAAGCGCTGTTTCAATCAGCAGGGGTCCTTGCAGGCTCTGGCCTTTTTATAGCCATCTATTTCATTGCCTCCCCTGAACATCTAAATATTCTACATCGCAATTAAAGAGAAGCATGTGTGGAATATCCACAGTGTGTGTGTGTTCAGGCTTCTAAATAAGGATGTATGTCCCTGTCACATTTACAACCAGCCTTTGAAGCTCCAGCTACTTCAAAATGAAATTACTGCCAAACTCTTTCACAGATGTTAAAGTCAAAGCAAAGTATTCCCAGGCCTGTCCACAGGAAATATGCGTCTGAATGTGCTGTGTGTGTGTGTGTGTGTGTGTGTGTGTGTGTGTGTGTGCGCAAGTGTGTATATGTGTGAGTGGGTGAGAAAAAGTGAGTGAGAGTGATTGAGAGACAGAACGTTTTTTAACATATATGACAGGATGTGCTGTGTAACTTTCACTGAGTGTTTTTTTATATATATATATATATATTTTTTATATCAGCTAAGAAAGCATAAGGAATATAATAATGCAATAAATGGTGTTCCAAATTCAATTGCCCTTGACCTCGCATCTAAGATAAAATCTACTATTAAGACTAAATCAGTGAGCTACTACTTGCCATTTGTCATTCAATTTTAACTTTTAATTAACAACCTAGAGCTAAAATATATGTAAATTAAATTCAAAGGCATCAACATTTTGAACAAAGGTTGTTTTGGTATGAGTTATAACTATTTTCAAAAATATGCTGAAGTAACAGACATAACAAACATTACTAAAAAATCTGATATAGAGAAGAATTTTAATTATTGTTATATTACTATTGTTATTGTTATATTACTGAAATTTCACTTCAACCCTCTGGATGAGCATCTGCTAATATGTGTGTGTGTGTGTATATATATATATATTTATTTATATATGTTTAAACACACAAACACACACACTTGTATATGTGGTTTATGGGGACTCCATGGACATAATGGTTTTTATACAGTACAAACTGTATATTCTATCCCTCTACACTACCCCTACTCCTAATCAAAGATAAACACAAAAGGTGTGAAATCCTCCACAAGATTGTGAAGAACAAACTTCCCTTCCCTTTCTTATGAAACACAGTTACATATTTGTGTCTTGATAGCAGTGATGAAGAAATCATCTGCTGTACAGATGAGGTGAGGTGCGGGCAGGAGGGGACGGAAAACTGCTAATATATCAGCGAAACAGCCAAACAAAAAGGGTAAAATAACACATTTCAAAGCCTACAGCCTACATCACCTCTCCCTCTAAACATATTCTGTAACATCACAACCATACCCATCTCATCTTTCCACTCTTTGTATCGGTCTCTTACCTCCTTTTATTACTCTTTCTCCTTCTTCTCTTGCTACAAAGAAAATATATGTCAATAGAAAGAGAAGAACTGTAACCTCCTTTAGGACAATTCCTCAAGAACACAAACAATTGAAAACACTGGATTCTGTTTCTTGGACATAGCTTTGTGATTTGTGTATGCTTACATCACAAATCTATAACAGTCTAAGAGTATCTAAATGTAATTTAAGTGACATGGGTAAGAAATCATTTATCATCAAAGGTTTGGTAAACATGCATATCATACTTATTTGCCACTATCTGCCTCAAATAAACTTCTTGCATAAATATTCAAACTTACAAACTTATAAAACAGATCATAATTCTTTCAGTAAAAAATGTAAGATGTAAATTGGGTCTTATAGTGAAATAAATATAAATATATGAGGGTGAGTAATGATGACAGAAATTAAATTTTTGGGTGAACTAACCCTTTAAATTAATTTTAACACAATCTATATATATATATATATATATATATATATATATATATATATATATATATATATATATATATATATATACACACTACCCTTCAGGCTCCATTTATCATATCAAAAATACAATAAAAACAGTAATACTGTGAAATAATATTACAATTTAAAATAACTTTTTTCTTATTTTAATATATTTTAAAATGTAATTTATTCATTTGATGGCAAAGCTGAATTCCTTCAGAGATTCCTTCATAAATCATTCAAATATTCTGATTTGTGATCAAGAAACATTTCTTATTATTATTTCTTATTAATGTTGAAAACTGTTGTGCTGCTTAATATTGTGCAATTTGTGATATTTCTTTCAGGGTACTTTGATAAATAGAAAGTTTATAATAACAGAATCTGAAACAGATAAATCTTTATAACATTATAAATGTCTTTTTTGCCCATATTGCCCAACTGAATGCATCCTTGCTGAATTTGCATTAAATGCATTTAGATTTAATAATATTATGCACTAAAGATGTTTTATGTCACAGCAGTGATCTGGTCTTCTTTTTAATATGAATAGATAAGCATGTGTTTCGCTCAAGTAATATTTAATATACAGTTAAAAGGTAGTTCAGTCTTCTAATTGTACTGACCAAGTGCATATATATGTGATCAAAAAATTCAATAAAGATATGTTTAACAGCAAGTTTGTTTTTATTAATTATTGCTGCAGTATCAAAATGATCAAGAGCTTAATGTGTATTTTTTTCTTCCTCAGAATGAAATTTTGATTTGAATTTTATTTCACTCTAGCACAGTTTTATGTTTACTCGAACTCCTCCTCCTGCCCTTTCACGATCTCTCTCCCTTGCTGTGTTTTGGCCTGAGAGACACACATTGAGAGAACAGAGCAACCAAAGATGAGAAATGCAGTGAGTGAGCAGAAACTGCTGTCTCATCTTCATGAGAGGAAAAGAAAGAAGAAGGATTTTATTCTAATCTTTCTGATCCTCATCTGACCACACGACAACAAAAACTCACATTATCACTTTACATAACATGAAAGACTCTCTTCCTCTCTATAACCTCAAACATCACAACTGAAACCTCAGATATAAAAATTGTGTACATTTAGTTTTGATTCCATCCTCTCTTATATTATGTCCATTCGACTAAACCCATCCATCCGTGAATCCATCAATTCAATTCAGTCAGGAAATGTGTGCTCTTGACGCAAGTCTATTACCTCTTAAAGACGTAGACAAACAGTACCAGAAACGTCAGAGACATGCTAGTTTCCATGGCTATGTTGACCAAAGGAGACTATTAATGCAAGATAATTGATTCAGCACACTTCTGCAGTGGAAAAACACACATATTTCACAAATGCTCAGGCCATGTATGACATAACAACAATACCGCTGCAAAAAAAGATGGTTGTATGGGGACAGAGGGAGATTAAAATATTTTTTAAAAAAGGTTTGATTTGCAAATAGAATGTTGTACATTGTTCAAAGACTAAACTAGTTCTGTCTAATTTAACTAATGATCTCCTAAAACTGATTATGTGAACCATAAATAGAGAAGGAGAGAGAACAGATGTGGAATCCCTCTAGGATGTATAATTAATGAACTTTCGCTCACTGGAAGATACCACTTTCATCATGAACTTACACAAAGAAAGAGAGCTTTGCTTGCTTTAGTTAGGTTCTTATTTTTCTGGACAATAAATATGTACAATACTGTGGGAAAAAGGTGTAGATAGAATTAATATATGACACTTTCAATGAATATCTTTTGCAAACTAAATTAGCTGCTTTATATTCTATTCATATTTTCAAAATTCAGGGAATAGTTCACACAAAAAAATTATATTCATACATGAGGGTGAGTAAATTATGACAAAACCTAGGGTGAACTATGCATTTAAGTATTTAAATACATTTATAGCAAATTAGATGTATTAAATTATATTTAAACTATGCCAGAATGGGTACAGTTGCAAATTTAACTACCGCTTAGTAGGGACTAACGAGTTTAGTACAAATGTAGATTTGTAGTTATTGATGAACTTATAAATTGTATATATTTATACAACAGTTCTGTCTGGTTCTTGAATCTGATTGGCTGAGAGCCGTGCAATATTCTCCCAGTATCAGCACTGGTACTGTTTTATCGTTTGTATCACTCCGCTCTGCAGCTCGGCTTATAATGCTCTTATGATGTGAGACTTCAAACTTTTCAAACTTTATGAATGATTATTTTAGGTTTAAGTGGTGTGTGTAAAGGAACTGGAAGCAGGCAGAGTACAGGTGTTTCGAAAGCACTTATATAGTAGTGCCATCTGCTGTAAAAAACTAAGCTCAGATTTGATTCGAGAGAATCACGATACATCAGAAAATATCAGAATCGCTCCATATTCTTCGCATCACGAATCGAGATTCTATGTATTGTCCAAGCCCCAGTATATTTATATACATATTTCAGTCATGAAACTCTAGATGGCGCAGGCTGATGGGTCCTTAACGCAAGATGATTATAATTACAGCATTAACTACTTTGTACAAGCTGATTGGTCCATGTCACTTCTGCAGCCAATGAGCTTGTTGCTCACACATTTAAATGGCTGGTTACATTTACTATAGCAGTTTGCAGTGCGCTTCAGAGTTCCTCTAAAACCCTCCACCTTCCCCAGCTCCACCTGTATAGATCTGCTATGGGTTACTGATATATGCTATTTGTGCAGCAAAACTATGTCTTACTCGCAGCAGCGTATCTGCGTATGTATTTTTTTCCTTACAGTACCTTGTGCAACAGGATGAATGGGTTTGAGTTTGAAGAATGCACTTAACACTACAATAGATGTAAAAATTTAGAGAATGGAATGATAATTATTTGTCATCCTGTGTGAAGATACCGTTACATCTTGCGTTTCACAAATTTATATATACAGTGGGTATGGAAAGTATTCAGACCCCCTTAAATTTTTCACTCTTTGTTATATTGCAGCCATTTGCTAAAATCATTTAAGTTCATGTTTTTTCCTCATTAATGTACACACAGCACCCCATATTGACAGAAAAACACAGAATTGTTGACATTTTTGCAAATTTATTAAAAAAGAAAAACTGAAAAATCACATGGTCCTAAGTATTCAGACCCTTTGCTGTGACACTCATTTATTTAACTCAGGTGCTGTCCATTTCTTCTGATCATCCTTGAGATGGTTCTACACCTTCATTTGAGTCCAGCTGTGTTTGATTATATTGATTGGACTTGATTAGGAAAGCCACACACCTGTCTATATAAGACCTTACAGCTCACAGTGCATGTCAGAGCAAATGAGAATCATGAGGTCAAAGGGACTGCCTGAAGAGCTCAGAGACGGAATTGTGGCAAGGCACAGATCTGGCCAAGGTTACAAAAAAATTCTGCTGCACTTAAGGTTCCTAAGAGCACAGTGGCCTCCATAATCCTTAAATGGAAGACATTTGGGATGACCAGAACCCTTCCTAGAGCTGGCCATCCGGCCAAACTGAACTATCGGGGGAGAAGAGTGCTCAGGACCTTAGACTGGGTTGAAAGTTTACCTTCCAACAAGACAATGACCCTAAGCACACAGCTAAAATAACGAAGGAGTGGCTTCACAACAACTCCATGACTGTTCTTGAATGGCCCAGCCAGAGCCCTGACTTAAACCCAATTGAGCATCTCTGGAGAGACCTAAAAATGGCTGTACACCAACATTTACCATCCAACCTGACAGAACTGGAGAAGATCTGCAAGGAGGAATGGCAGAGGATCCCCAAATCCAGGTGTTAAAAACTTGTTGCATCTTTCCCAAGAAGACTCATGGCTGTATTAGATCAAAAGGGTGCTTCGACTAAATACTGATCAAAGGGTCTGAATACTTAGGACCATGTGATATTTCAGTTTTTCTTTTTTAATAAATCTGCAAAAACGTCAACAATTCTGTGTTTTTCTGTCAATATGGGGTGCTGTGTCTACATTAACGAGGAAAAAAAAAATTAACTTAAATGATTTTAGCCAATGGCTGCAATATAACAAAGAGTGAACAATTTAAGGGGGTCTGAATACTTTCCGTACCCACTGTATATATGGGGGTGGGTCATGCAATTAATAATTATAAATGATTATATTATTTTTACTACAATGAATGCAATTCAACGGATGTAAAACTATGGCTTTTTTGTATGATATTATGCTTTATCACAACAAAAACCACGGGATGTGTCTCTCTAATGCTTTAAAATGTAATGGAATACCATTGTGGAAAGTGCATAATGGAACTAAACAATACACATGATCTGTTTGAAAGGCTTGAAAGAAGACAGTGAGGCCAGATCTTATCAAAGATATTCGGCAAGCTAATGGATGAATGTGTGTATCTGATATAGGTGTTGTCACATGCTCACTCAGCAGAGCACCAGATGGCCTGTTTCTCAGAGAGTCCCAGCCCCCGTGGCAGACGGCATTGCACGCTAATTCTTCTACTCATCCTCTTCCTCATCTGACTGAGCACAGGGAAGCGCATGGCTCATGGTGCTAAGCTGATCTGTCTCCAGGGCAACAGCTATTTCTGCCCAGCCGTAACACTCAAAACTAACAGCACCCGATGCAGCGCTGCCTGACGATGGGGCCTCTCTTTGATATCCCATTCTCTCGCATCTGTACGCTGCTGCTGAGGTGCAGCTGGTTGCCCATAGCTACAGGGTGTGGGTGGTGCTGGAAACTCATCTGGTAGCAATAAAAGACTTAATGCAATGAGTCATATCTACGCAAACACACATACAGAGAGCCAACCATACTATTTAAGGAAAAGGGGCCCTACCATTAGGATAAAGGCTCTTCCTCCTACTGCTCACACTCATACACACAAAAACACAAATGAACATGTGTTCCTTTACTCTCTCTCACACACAAATATACACACACACACACACAGAACTCCACATCAGCACCAATTTGCACAAGACTGTGAATCCGCTATGCTTAGTCAACAGATAAACGATAAGTTCAATCAAAAATGAAATTTCTGTCAGTAATTACTCACCCTCATGTCATTTCACACCCGTAAGACCTTTGTTTATCTTTGGAATACAAATTAAGAATATGAGAGCTCCCTGACTCCACCATAGACAGCAATTTCACCACCACTTTCAAGGCCCAGAAAGGTAGTAAAAACATTGTTAAAATAGTCAACGTGACTATAGCGGTTCAACCTTAAAATTAACGCCGACTCATTATCGGCCGACCCTGCTCACGTGTGCACCATGACGCATGCGTGTGATTCTGATGCAGGAGCCAGCCAATAATGAGCCAGCGTTCTGACGTAGAACCCGGAAGCACTGCACTGTGTTTACTACACCAACAGCTTAGGAGACTAAAAGGGAAGACAAATAAATTGTTGAATAAAGTCATTGTTTTTGTTTTTTTGCGCACAAAAAATAATCTGGTCACTTCATAACATTAAGGTTGAACCACTGTAGCCACATGGACTATTTTAATGAGGTCTTTACAACCTTTCTGGGCCTTGAAATTTGTTATGACATTGCTGTGTATTGGGAGGTCAGAAAGCTCACAGATTTCATCAAAAATATCTTAATTTGTGTTCCGAAGATGAACGAAGGTCTTACAGGTTTGGAACAACATGAGGGTGAGAAAATAATGACAGAAAAATCATTTTTAGGTGAACTAACCCTTTAATGTGTCAGTAATAGAAATCAAATCCACGGCTTATTCAAAATACATATATAAATAAATACATGTCCAGAGACCACAGCTGAAAATGAGCTGTAATAGCTAAACTGGCATATACAGAAATGCTGGTTACTTTACAATAAGGTTAAATTAGTTAATACTTTCAGTATCAAAACAATGAACAATTTTCCAGCATTTATTAATCTATTATTATTAATTGACAATTAATTATAATAGACTATTATTACAATTTTATTATTATTATGTGTTTCTAATTGTATAATATTTTTATTTATTAAAGAGATTTATATTTATTTATGATAATATTTATGATTTTTTCATTAATTCATTCAACTTGAAATGTTAATAATATATTAGTAGGCTATAATGTAGAAATTAACATTAAACTGCTTTAACAGTATTGTTCATTGTTAGCTATCCAACTCATTAGGCCTAACTAATGTTAATAAACAACTTTAACCAGAATAAAGTAAAATATAGGGTAAAGGTGGGTGCTTGTTTTAGCTATTTAAGTTAGAAGATCTCTGAGGAAATTGCTGATAAAGAGATAATAACACTTTAATAACACTGTAATAACACTTTAGTCTGAGTCTTGGTAAACAAGTACTGGAACCAGAAATTATCATAAAATTAACACTCCTAAACTCCTCAATATGAGGTGTTCAGTAATTAGTTTAATCCATCAGCCTAATTCCGGACTGTAAATGGAAAAGATCCAAAACCCAAATAGAGCACACTAAATGAACTAATTAGTATACACAACTTCGGATCAAGGATTTAAAACCATATTAGCCTACACAGGCCTACACAACACAAACTAAAAGAAAATAAGAATATTACTTTAATGTTTAAGCCTGTATTGCTCAAACCTTAATTACCTGTGCAATAATTAAGAAAATGACAGTGTAAGCCTACAATAAAGTTCTGCATGTGCACAGCAAAAAATACTGATTTTAATCCAAGACTCTCTAGAATCTGTTTGGTCAATAGCTACATTCAGCAATTAGACATTTCTTAATAATGACTGTTGTCCAAGGCACTGTGTTCCCCTCCTCTGGACAACCCCCTTCATTGTTGAAAACAATAAACAATATAAACGATATATAATCATCAATATGTGTATTTGTTTATTTATTTGGTAGAAGCCATGCAATAAGCTTTGTAACTGAGTCTATAATTGATCTGCAATTACAGATTCATTCAACAACCTTCGCAAAATGGCGTCCACGCGCACAGTGAGCTGCTGTCATCACATCTCTGTGAGCGCGCAGACACACCAAAGCGCACCTGCGCGTCACAGCGAGCAGAGATAGACATTCATGCGATGATTTATGAAACCCTGCAAAATTATTGAATGAGACAGTGCGAAAATGCAAAATAGTCTCTAATGCAGTCCCTGTTAAATTTCAATATTAAAGACATTTTAGCTTTTTAAATTTAAAATCATAAATTTCAATGGCCACTCAGAGGTTGTTTTCGCCTCATTTATGAACCTTTCATACACTTACACTGAGATGTGCTCATTTTAAGAATATAATTTGTCGTCTGCAAGAGGTTAAAACGTACTTTTAAAGCAATGGGGGATTTAATTGGAAAGGTGAGGGTGACTGTCATCTGAGAATCCCCTTTATTGATTTGTTATTGATCCATGGCCTGGTCTAATTTCATGTAGAATGGATAAACATGGCACACAAAGGGAAATGCTTGCTTATGCTGCTCTATAGAGCTTCATTAGTTAATGCTCTTCCTTTATTATAATCTGGCATAATTAATGATCATCTCTCACCAGGCTCATGGATGCCAGGGTTGTCGCTCATCTCCAGCACGAGCAGCTCTCGGCCCTCGTAACTCTCCCCCACCGTGTAGATGCGGGTAATGGAGGGGCACTGCAGCCACACGGACACCAGCGCTTTCCGCATCTCCTCATATCGGTGGTACTCAAACGAGATACCTCCGTCTCCCGCAGCATCCCCGCCCGAGGCCAGGGCCAGCATCAGCAAAGCCCCGCAAAACACCGCCGCCGTCATCACTCCGGTCTCTCGAAACACTCGACACTTCTCTCTCTTCACGTATTTTTATTCTGTCTTTCTTAGCACTGCTGTCCGTCTTTCTTTTCTTCCCTGTCTGTTTCTTTCTTTCTGTTTTTCTGTGTCGTGCCCCGTATGGAACTGCAGAACTGATGCGTGAGCGCGAGTCCTGACTACCTGTTTAGCCGCGGGGGCGCGCGTGAGATAGGACGTGCAGTGTGAAGCTGCTGAAAGCTCAAGATTACACACGAGAAATGGGTGAACGCGCACGGTGCTACCCCTGCAGGGGCGTGGCTTATATAATGACGAATGATCTTACTGTATTCTATAAAGTAGCTATCCAATCGTCATATTTAAGTAAAAGTAGATACTTTTATGGATATTGACTCAATATTAGTATTAGAATAACTACAATATACGCATTAAAGTAACTGATATATCAAAACAAGTGCAGGTGAATTTTATAAATAATGGCACAGCTGATTGTAGTTGAGTAGAGTTGATGGAGTCTTTGTTAATACATTTAATATTAACATTTACAAACGTTAAAAGGATTGATGTTAGCAAAAAAAAAAACAAAAAAAAAAACAAACAACAACAACAACAAAACTGTCATTCACTCATTTTCATGTTGTAACGAATCTGTATTAAAGGGTTAGTTCACTCAAAAATGAAAATTCTGTCATGTAGCCTATTACTCACCCTCATGCCGTTCCACACCCGTAAGACCTTCTTCGGAACACAAATTAAGATATTTTAGTTGAAATCGGATGGCTCCGTGAGGCCTGCATAGGGAGCAATGACCTTTCCTCTCTTAAGATCCATTAATGTACTAAAAACATGTTTAAATCGGTTCATGTGAGTACAGTGGTTCAATAATAATATTATAAAGTGACGAGAATATTTTTGGTGCGCCAAAAAAATAAAAAAAAATAAAAATAACGACTTATATAGTGATGGTCGATTTCAAAACACTGCTTCATGAAGCACCGGAGCATAAATGAATCAGTGTATCGAAACTGCTGTTCGGAGCGCCAAAGTCATGTGATTTCAGCCGTTGGCAGTTTGACACGCGATCTGAATCATGATTCGATACACTGATTCATTTATGCTCCGATGCTTCATGAAGCAGTGTTTTGAAATCGGCCATCACTAAAATAAATCATTATTTTGGGGTTTTTTTGGCGCACCAAAAATATTCTTGTCGCTTTATAATATTAGGCCTAATATTGAACCACTGTACTCACATGAACTGATTTAAATATGTTTTTAGTACCTTTATGGATCTTGAGAGAGGAAGTGTCATTGCTCCCTATGGAGGCCTCACGGAGCCATCGGATTTCAACTAAAATATCTTAATTTGTGTTCCAAAGAATAACGAAGGTCTTACTGGTGTGGAACGGTATGAGGGTGAATAATAAATGACATAATTTTAATTTTTGGGTGAACTAACCCTGTAATTTCTTCTTCTTCAGAACATAAATTAGTCCTGGCTTTAATCTAGGAAATAATTTAAATACAAACTCATTTTATAAAAATGAACTTACCATAACAATATATTAATTAATATATGACAATGATGCCTAATGTGTTCATACAGTCATTAACAACAAATTCAGTAGCCTAATACTGTCAATTATTTATGTTGAAATTTCATACTTGTGAAATTTCAAATGCATTGTTTACATGAGGAAGTAAAAGTATATTATCATTAACTGCTACAGAAACTGCAGCCTAATATGCGTGACAAAAATCAGTTCATGGCCATAATCATTACGATAATGTCTCTAGAGGTATGACTAGATCCTCTGACATTATAAAAAACAGAGAAATATATACTAATATAAATATAAGCTGCCATTATTTAATGAAGGGAGATCGTTTAATACCCCTCACACAAAAAGTACTGTGGTTGTACAAAAGTGCAGTGATGTACATGTTAATACCAGATGGTTTTATATGGTATTATATATCATGATACTGGAATTCATGTACAATATTTACATGGTACTCTGGTTCATGTCTAAAACACCGTAGTAATGCCATGTGTAATGTAAAGTGTGAAGAGTGTAGGTGAGCTGATAGAAATTTTTGGTTACGATCTAGGGCGCCCTCTGCTGCCAACCCACCAACTTTGCAGGCGGTGCCGTATTTCCATCTTCACGAGGTCCGCTTGTGCATGATATTGATATGAATATGGTGTCCTTAAGTTACATTAAATTTAACTTTAAAAAACGCGTCTCACCACCCTGTCTCTCATGTTTTTAAACGCAAAAACGCATTCTGTGTAAATGACCCCATTCAGATTCGTGATTTGCGAAATTAATAATTCAGAACTCCTTGCGATCCGGGTTAGCAGATTCAAAAGAACCGAACTGATTAATTTGTCTTTGGCATTACACAAACGCAGAACAAAGAAATATTAACTAAAATAAAAATAAACTCAAACTACATAATGAACAGAAATTTAGTTTGAAACCCTTCACAAAAAAAGTAGCGATTCAAAGGAACAGAATTGATTAAATCGTGAATCTTTTGTGGAACAGCTTTTTTTTTGCGCTGAGCTGTGGCAAATGTAACGAAAATGTGGAGGAATGTTTAGAAGTAAAACTATAAATTTTCAACAAAAAGTTTATGCAATAAGTAGAGATTTCCAAAAACTGTACTTAAGTACAGTAACGAAGTATTTGTACTTCGTTACAATACAACTCTGTGGACTTGTGTACACACTGAGGAAAAAGAAATCATCTACCCACTTTATATGACACTTTACGCACTGTAATATGCGACTGCCTATTTACCTCATATGATACTTTACATATATGTAGTATATTCTGTTTTGAGACTGTCTACCCATCACATATGGCACTTTACACATTACAGTATGTTTATCCGGGACTGTCTACCTACCTTATATGACACAGTACATACTGTAATATGTATATTTTGTTGTGGGACTGTACCCACCCCATATGGCACTTTACATACTGTAATATGACATTTGACTTGTATGATAATCAATGATAGAGAATGTAAAACTGTGATGAAAACACACAGGGATAGTGTTTGAGAGCGCTCACAGTTTTTTCGTTGAGCACAACCGCAGAGTCAGCATTTCTGTTAATTTGTTTTTATTAAGTTGCCTTCAGATTAACAAGCTAACACTTCAATCCTTTATCCCTTTTGAACCATAAAACTGATTTTTAAATCTCTGTTTTCAAATCCCTTCCGAGGCATATCTAAATGCTATGGGTGGTCACTGAGGAAAGTTATAAAATCTTTACAAGAATTTTGCAAAATCAGGAAAGGCAACAAAGCAAAAAAGCCATTACAAAAATAAGAATTTAAAACGTGTCATTTTTAAGGTGAAAGTAAAGTGCTTTTGAGGAATGATGTCATCATTACTTGAAACAGATGAATGTTTATAATGATTGAGAGGCTGAAATCCTTTCATTCCTAACAAACAGTCCATTGGAGTACTGTGATCGGTGGTCTAATGATGTTTTGGGGTGGGTTGGGTGTTTTACCTTTTCAAAGGCACGTTGCTGTTAGATGCTGGCATTGATTTGAATCCATTCAGTCCAATTTTAAATACTTTACAATGAGTGTGTGCAAGAGGAGGCAGTGCAAAAGCATCAGACCAACCAAAGCCAACACAGGAGTCCATAGACAGGAGATAGAAAGATCATTCTAGGTGATGATGAAGCATCAGTGTATGTGAGAGAAATCTCTGTCTATCAGTCACTCTTCACAGCTTTCTGATGTGTGTAATGTTTGTTATACTGGGAATCAGTGTTGAAAAGTCGGTCCCACCAGGTGAATGTAGATCCATAGTTGCCAACAAAATTCATGTGGTGGAAGTCATGAAAACGAGCTCCAGCGTAGAATGGAATCAGATGTAGGGGGTTCAGGGGAATGTCGTAACCACTAAAGAGAGGGCAAATGAAGGAATGTCAAAGAACAAAACACATACATACTATAAAGATCAGTTATATGATCAAAAAAGTATTATAAAATATTTTATCAGGACATATTTCCACACAAAATATAGTTTAATAATCAAAATCCTAGAAATATTGTATATGTTGTAAATTAGAAGGTGATGTCCACATACTTCTGGTCATGTAGTATATCAAATGAATACATTTGTAATATAGTGCTCCCTAGCATTTCTAAAGTTATTATCAGCATAAAAGACATTGCAAAATGTCCTGATCCAGTGTGTGTACTGAGCTTACCTGTGAACATCAATGGTTTCAAGCAGCCGGAAAGTGACCCAGGCCCAGAGCAAAATCATGTGATTGCAGAAGACCATGATGCCAATGAAGAATCCAGCCCCCAGAATCAAAGTCTCAGCAGGGTGGGCATATTCTGCCTGCATGCCAAATGGAGCCTAACATACACACAAAGAAAAAGATGGTAGATCAACTATCATTATTAAGACAAAAATAAAATATAAATTAGGAGTTAAGGCACATTCACACCGAGAACGATAGCTATAAAGGTAATGATAACTATATTATTGTCCACCCTAACAGATGATAACGTTCTGTTTACTATAAGCATGTGATGCAGTTTTGTCATCATGCTTGCGCTCTTTAAAGCAGGATGGATTATGATTGACTGTTAATATTATTATCGTTGCAGGGAGCTTAGATGATAAAAGCTGGTGCTAACTATACTATTGATTTGTTTGTATAGTTTAAGACTATTGTCGATATAAAATCCTAAATTTTTAAAGGTGCCCTAGATTCAAAAATTGAATTTACCTCAGCATAGTTGAATAACAAGAGTTCAGTACATGGAAAAGACATACACTGAGTCTCAAACTCCATTGTTTCCTCCTTCTTATATACATCTCATTTGTTTAAAAGACCTCCGAAGAACAGGCGAATCTCAACATAACACCGACTGTTACGTGTACGCCCCCAATATTTGCATATGTCAGCCCATGTTCCCAACATTATGAAAGGCATTAGACAAGGGCAGCCAGTATTAACGTCTGGATCTGTGCACAGCCGAATCATCAGACTAGGTAAGCAAGCAAGGACAATAGCAAAAAATGGCAGAAGGAGCAATAATAACTGACATGATCCATGATAACATGATATTTTTAGTGATATTTTTATGTTGTTTCGTTAGCATGTTGCTAATGTACTGTTAAATATGGTTAAAGTTACCATCGTTTCTTACTGTATTCACGGAGACAAGAGTCGTCGCTATTTTCATTCTTAAACACTTGCAGTCTGTATAATTCATAAACACAACTTCATTCTTTATAAGTCTCTCCAACAGTGTAGCTTTAGCCGTTAGCCACGGAGCATAGCCTCAAACTCATTCAGAATCAATGTAAACATCAAAATAAACACTGTACTTACGCGATTAGACATGCATGACGAACACTTTGTAAAGATCCCTTTTGAGGGTTATGTTAGCTGTGTGAACTTTTTTTTATGTTGTTTAAGGCAAGCACAAGCTCTTGAGGCGTGGAGCAAGAGAATTAAATAATGCCCCAAAATAGGAAGTTAAAAAAATTAATAAAAAAAAATCTATGGGGTATTCTGAGCTGAAACTTCACAGACACATTCAGGGGACACCTTAGACTTATATTACATCTTTTAAAAAAAAGTTCTAGGGCACCTTTAACGGTGGGGGTAAGGTATGGTGTGAGGGTACCGAGGTCGATAGAGTTACCGTTAGAGAGCTCATTTGGACCAAATTAGATAATTTGGGTTTTATCGTCGTTCAATAACATAAAATTATTAGTGAGCCACAGAACAGTTTAAGTTCATGAAGACATGCTTCTAATCTCTCATGTGCGGGACTATCTTTGTGTTTTATAGGTATGTAGAGTTGGGTGTCATTCGCATAGCAGAGGTAAGACACACCAAATCTACTCATTATTGATCCTTAGGGTAACATGTATAAAGAGAATAAAAGAGGTGCCAGAACCGATCCCTGAGGTACACCGCAGGTGAGGCGAGTCGCTGAGGACAAATGAGCACCTAAATTAACTGAAAAACATCTATTAGATAGGAAGGACTGGAACCATTTGCAACAATGAAATTCAAACAGGTCTGGAACAACTTGAAGGTGAATAAATGGCAGAATTTTCATTTTTGAGTGAACTAACCCTTTAATAAGTCAAAATTGCATGATTATAAAGCCACAATTGTGTCTTATAAAGTCAGAATTGTGATATATAAATTGCAATTCTAATTTTTTTCTCAGAAGTCCTCATTTATATCTCTCCATTCTGATTTTCTTTTCTCAGAATTGCAAGCTTATATCTATAATATATTGTATATATTATACTTTAAGCCACAATTACGATCCATATAATACTGTTTTTTTTTCACACAATTGCAAAATGTATTTTTATAATATTCTCTCTATATTATAATGTTTTTTTACTCAAGTAATGATTCATAAAAAATGAAAACCAAAACAAGTATGGAATAATTGTTAACATTAGGGATAAGAAAGCTGCAAACGGTTTTAATTTATTTCCAAAATGAATGTACAAATGATTCTGTACCTCTTCCGGGTTAAAATGGATGCAAATGCAATAGGAGGATTAAAATGTTAAGAATTGTAAGAGGTCTTTCATGACGCTCCATATGTGATGTGAATTTGATAGGTGCTTGATATAAAATAAACAGTGGTTTAAAAAGCCCTTGAAAGTCCTTGAATCTGGTGTTCATGAAAGAGTGGGATCCCTGACTGTGCCTGTGATACCAATTGACCGCTCCAGTCGAGATAAAAGGATCTTGTGGTCAACGAAATCAAAAGCTGAGCTCAGATCTAATAGCACTAAAGCCATGGTCTCACCTGCATCTGTATTCATTCAAATATCATTGAGAACTTTTAGGATAGCAGACTCAGTGCTGTGAAGGGGTTTGTAGATATAGTTATCGTCCTTGGTGTGCAAATATTAATTATATAATACAATGTAAAACTAACAGAAAATAACGTGTAATAGTATGAATTCACTAAAAAGTTTCATTTACAAGCATATTTTGGTTGTCTTATAGTTTCACTTCATATGCACATTGAGTGTGAGAATGCGAGTAACTTACAGTGAAATCATGATGGACTTTATGAATGTACTTGTAGATTCTGCGATGATGTAGGGCTCGGTGGAGGAAGTAATGCCATGTGTCCTCAATTACAGCACAACCAAAACACTGGGCCAATATATAAGGCCTGAGATGGTGAGAGAGATCATAAAAAGTGAAAACAAGGTCCACTTGCTTCAATAAAGATTTAGTTACAGCCACAGTACCACCTAAGGACTTTGTGTGTAACGTCATAGACCTATTATCATAGAATTATTCATGTTTTAATAATTTTATAAAGCGAGAGAGGTGTTCTCACCAGCGAGGCATGGAGTCCCAGTCATAAGGGATGCTGAAGAACTCTGTAAAGTAAAATGTCCCACAGATGAGCGGTAGCTGGATACAGAAGTGATTAAACAGCAGCATCTTAAAGCACTTCCACTGTTTCTCCCACGTCTCTGGTTTATCCTGCAAGGACAATGACGAAAACATATATGAGGAGTTAATAAAAACTATATTTTTAAGAAAAAAAATCTATAAATATTTAATTTAAAATAACAGATGGAAAAAATTCCTTTAATTCCACATACTGGTTGGATCTTGTACTTCTGCATGAAAGGGAGGAACTGAAATATAAATCCAGGCAGACAGAACAGGAAATAGATCAGTTCATGGACGATGAGCGAGCCCCAGGTGGCGATCTGGAATTTGCTGTAGTTTTGCAGCATGTGGTTCCATGCATGCTTTAGAGGTTCCTGCAGTGGATTTTCTGGAAGAAATGAATCCACGTATTCCACCGCCAGATATGCAGAAGACAGAATGTTGGCTGTGCCGTTCACCTCCATGGCAGCGAGTCAGTGGGAGTCTCCAAATGACTAACTGTATAAACACATGACATAATAAAGATCAATGACACTCAGTTATCAGTCTCCGAGTGAGGCTTGCTTGAAGGACAGGCTGTTAATATGGAAATGCATCAAATAAGGACAGTTTTAAACAGAAATATGAACACGAGTTACAGCCAGATATGTTCATAAGTCTCTGACAGACAATCTAAGTCAAGTCTGTCACTAGTCCAAGTCTTTCATGCATAGGTCAGATTTTAAAGGGGTTATATAATGCCACTTTTACAAGATCTAAAATAAGTCTCTGATGTCCCCAGAGTGTGTATGTGACGTTTTAGCTCAAAATACCCTACAGTAGGGGTGTGACGAGACGGGTATCTCACGAGACGAGACGAGACTCGAGATTGAGTTCACGATACGAGACAAGATTTTTACACACTATTTTTAAGAAATCCTCAATGGCGAAATACATGACTAGACAAAATATTCTGCAGGTGTATTTGAAATGTTTTAACTAATCATCTTGTAATGAATGTCATTTCAGTTCTACTTTCTGAGTATGAATTATCATATGCAGTAAAAGACAACAATACTCGAGTACTGTAAAAGGTTTTGCCACTAACTCAACTGACTGACTTCTCTTCTGTATGATTTCAGTCTCTTCAGACCCTACTGTACATGATTTATGAGCTTCTACAACTTTTGACCTCCTAAATGAACTCCTTTCCACAAACTGATCATAGAAATAAAACAGTATAAATAAAAATGGTTACACTTTACAATAAGGTCTCATTTATTAACATTAACATATTAACCAACATCAACTAACAATGAGCAATATATATGCTACAGTATTTATTAATCTTTGTTTATGTTAGTTAATAAAAATAGTCATTTATTGTTAGTTCATGATAGGTCACAGTGCAATAACTAATGTTAACAAATGAAACCTTACTGTTTGTGCTTAATAAGATTACGAGAAAACTGTTATTCATTTTTATGGTAACACTTTACAGTAAGTGCAACCATAATCGTACTCTCTCAATATTCAAAGTGCAAATAAGACCAAATTTTTCTTTGATACAGAGCTAAGAGATGGTTACAACTACACTGCCCAGCCTAAAATAGCTTTCATATTGAAAGATATTTGCATTCATCATCAGGGAGCCGCTTTCAAAATGCGGGGTATTGAAATCGCGTTTGAATGCGCGCTCACGTTTACTTTCACTTTCAGCGATCGCACGTACTCTTTAAATATGGAGCTGCGGTGACCGTTATCCAACTGAATTAAATGTTTTTTATTTAAATATAAAGCAAAACGACAGTGGAGGCGTAATGTAAACGTAGCGGTGGCATATTCTTTCCTAATCACCTTAACACTCTGTCATGGCAACATCACGAGACTACTTTTCGCCTCGACGAGAAATCTCGTCACACCCCTACCCTACAGATAATTTTTTATAGCATGTTAAATGTCACTTTTTGAGGGTGAGCAAAAACGTTTTTCTGTGTGTCCCTTTAAATGCAAATGAGCTGCTGCTCCCAAGAAAAGGGCGGAGCTTCAAGAGCAGCAGAAGCTGCGATTACCTCACGCAGACTCACTGAAAATGTCAGAAACTGTTCAGCCTTTTATGTTCAAACCAAGCGTGCCGCATGAGACCTGAAAAGTGAAGCCAAAGCATTTCAATCGCCCCCAGGTGGCTGGATGCAGTATATGTCATAAATCCTGCCCTCTTAATGTATTTCAATGGGACGTTAGACAAACTAAACAATTAAATATTTTTTTACAAAGACTTTCTGTTGTATTAGGGAGTTTTTATCATGCTGGTGTTAGTGTTTGTTCTTTAAAAAAAAAAATGGTTTTAGTTAGTTATTTGATGCTATAAAAACGGGGGTGGGACGTCATGATTGACAGCTGTGATTGACAGCTTCTCTGAATGAAGTAGTCACTGAGGCATCAACTGACTTTTTTTTTGATCTTCGCAAGGTTAAATAGAGCTTTAACTTTAATTTCTACATTTCTATAACTGTTTATTTCACACAGACATAATGAGTTGTTCTGAGTTCGGGCGGGACATTGATATCGCGGCTCCACCTCGTGCTCACTACTGCGCAGACTCGAGCTCCAAGTTTACTATGCCAGACTCCAGACTCAAGATGTCAGCGCCATATAGACACACTGGCGGCTTCAGTTACTACAATGGAAGCGAGTGAAGGTGCTTTGTCTTTTTTTTTGAGTCAGACAATGATGTAGAATGCAACAGGATGTTCCTGAATGGTTAGTTGATGAATTTATGTAGCTAATGTGGAGTTAACTATATTGAAAGTCATTGATTAGCATATTCTGTCATGATAATATAAATCGCTCGTGTGGGAACTTAAATTTGTGTTGACCTCAGCCCCTTTGTTGCGTGTTCTCAGGGGGCGGTGTTTATGTAAATTTTAGGGTTAGTGATGTCACCAACCTGGGAATAAGCTTGTTGTAGTCCCTACCAGCCGTTTGTTGTAGTCCTTAAAAAGCGATTTCTTTAAAATAAAATATCTCCGTTTGCATTGAACTTTGAGTGTCGTAACTTTGCAGATGTTGTTTATGCTCTAACAGCAACATTACACAAAGTTAAAAAAGTGACATGATAATCAACCACCCCTTTAAGCCAAGTTTCAAGTCACATCTCAAGTTCAATTTTTTTTTCTTTTAAATTATAGATTAAAAGAGCAGTTCACAAGAAACTTGAAGTCAAGTGGAGCTGAGTTTGAAGTCAAGTTTTTTTGTGACTTGAGTGTGACTGGATACACCCAGATGTTGCTTGTCATTATTCATTTAAGTTATGCAAGCTTTCCAATTTAAACTAATTCATATACCTCTAAATTATGATAAATTATGATAAATGATGATCACATTTTGATGACAAAAAAAAATATAATTTTTAAATTAACACATTTTAACGGTAAGATTTCACATAATATTCAAATTATTAAATATGCATGATAATATTTTGGTAGCCAGAATAGACATTGCATGACCATAAATAATCATAAATACACAAATAAACAAATGCGTAGAGACACTATTAGGTATTTTGGTCATACTGTCTGTTAAACCACAATAAAGACCCAAAAACATTTTTATTATCTATTAAGGCAACTATCTATTGAAATAATTTCCAATTTAACAAACGCACTGTGTATTCCAACATTAATATACTTTGTTTACATAATTTACATGTTTAATGCGTGTTTGCTTTGCAGCTGTAAGGCAGATGAAAGAGCGCAACTATTTCTTAACGAACATTACAACAAATATCTTATTATATGAGTCTAGACTAGCGTTGTTGACTCACCTATGAGAAGCTCTTCTTCTACCTGCGACGGCAGAGTGCTCGTTTTTAATGTCATAGAACTTTACATAGGACCATTGGCTGAGACAAGAGGAGACGGTGTGTGAGGGCAGAGGCTGCCCGCTGATTGGCTGTTACGAGAAGGAGACTGACGTATACGGGCAGAGGCAGCGGCCTGATTGGTTAAGGGAATGAACTGACGATAGTGAGACCGTGAGTTTCCGCAGCTCCAGCCAATGAAAACCCGCGCTCGTCTTTCATAACCTGTATCATGCATCATGACTGAACTGCACCTACAGGCAATGAGGAAGTCGATGCCTCGGACCCCATCCTTAAAACTTAAAATACATATACACTACCCTCCAAAAGTTTGGAAACACCCCTGGCAAAGTGTGGTGTTGGACGATTTTTGGTGCAAATACATTACAGTAACTTGACATTATCATTGAAGACCAGCAATAATAATTTTCATTTTAATTACATAATAATGGCAATATATACATGTCAAAGTCAGACATGCCCCTTTGCCAGCTGTGATGCCTGGTTACTGGTTTAAACTTGGCCCAGGTTTATAAAAGATTTTTGGGTCAGCACACCTTAATAGCTTCAACAATTGATTGCCAATTACGTTTAGAATACAATGAACCAATTAGAACCCAGTTTAGGTCAGATAGCTCCTAATGGTGGATATTTTCATGAATCGAAAATTTAAGTTTTTTCTATGTATAATCTGTTTATATAATAAAACATGTTTTTGTAGTTTGTGTTGTCCCTTATCAGTGCAAAATTATCACAAATTAAAAAGGATTCATGCCAATATTGTCCAAAACCCCACTTTTCTAGGGCGTTTCCAAACTTTTGGAGGGCAGTGTAGTTTCTTGCAAAAGGACCCAGTTTATACAGTGTCCAAAATATTAAAATAGAATAAAAAAAATCCTATTAGTACTGTTCTGTTATGGTATGGTTACTGTATTTATTTACTACTTTTTGCTTATTTTTTATGTATGTATTTATTTACTCGTCATGCTCATTTCATTATTTTTATATCTGTTTCAATAAAATGTTTATCTTTTTTTTTTTTTTTTTTTGCTTGCTTTTATCGGTCAACTGTGAAAAATTAATATTATAAACATGCATAAAATTTACAATTAACTATTAATTTAATTTTTTTACTTTTTAATCTGATTTTTTTTTTACTTGTTTGTATATTATTATTATTATTTATTTTATTATTTGCATTAATCTTAATCTTTTTATTTATGAACAGTTTTTTTTTACACTTTCTCTAAACATTTCCACAGACCCCTAGCAGCTGCCTGAGGGTCCCCAGACCCCCGTTTGGAAATCTATAGGGGAAGGTGATGTATTTTATGAATGAAGTGTTAATAATGGAGTATTAATTTCTCTTGCTGTCATTTCCCCCCGTTATTTTGTACCAAACAAATGCATTATTTAACAGAATCTACTTTCAGTACAAGTATAAGTTTTCACATTGGAAAAACATGGCTAACATTAATTTGTCTTGTGATTCATGTGAACACAGAAACTCTCCACACACACAAAAAAAAACTCATAATGTTAGGTGTATTTACTAGAAGCATGTTTATTATTAATGATATAAAACAAGTTATGAAACTTCAAGAACACAACATTCCTCTTGACAATTCCTGACAATTAATAATACACTGTTGTATATATATATTCATTAATAGGCTTGGTGACAACAGTTAAAGAGAGTTAAATACTAAACAGCAAGAGCAGAATAGAGAAAACCGTTAAAGTTACAGAAATCAAAAGAAGCAAAAAAAGAGAGTGAGGAAGAGAACAAAAAGAGAGAGAAAAGAAAGAAAGAAATTGTACCTTTATACTTCTTCAGCGTTCAATACCGCTAGTACAGAGAGAGCACGTCACGTTGGTTAGTGAGTACAGCAGTAGTTTAAGAATGGCACACAAACATCAGTATTTAGAACCATGCAAAGCGGTTTAATACCCAAGCAACCAGCATCAGTCCACGGTATCGTGCATGCCGAAGCGTTCAAGTTAACGTTTCGAATATGTCAAAGATCGCAATTCTTGAACAGCCGGACTACAAGAAAAAAAAAAGATACTAAAAGAAAAAAATCAACAACAGACGGTTCAGACTTCAAATGTTGTTTGGCAAACAAATTGCAAAATGTAAAAGTTTGTTCATCTTCAGTAGAGACCCTTCTTGCATATAGGAAAAGTTTCAGCTCTAACCATAAAACAAAATTCACATCATTATCATCATCATCCAAACTTCATAATGAAGATGGTTTAAGTCCAGTGACTTCATAAACAACCTTCCAAGAGGCAACAAAGTGCTGGTCCTAAACTAGACACATTTTCCCTCAAACATTATATCAGTAAGCAAAAACCATCAATAGGTTCCTTCAGATCAAGAGATCAAGCAGCAAAAATCTCTGGCCATCCTCTCGGCTCAAACGCAGGAACGTTTTGATCATGTCCCAGACGTGCTGGCCGAATTTTTGCACCAGTCTTTTCTTAGAGGTTAGCAACATTGTGTTTCGGTCCTGCTTCTTCAGTGCTCCTCAAAGTGCAATAAACTTCATCACTGACTACTCTCAAACAAGAGAAACAGAAAGAAAAGAGAGATAAAGAGTGTGTAAGTGTATAGCTAGAGACAAAAGAGGTAGTGTGAGAATGCTTGTAGTTAAGTATCTGAATGAGTGTGTGAATGTGTGTAAGAGACAGAGAGAGAGAGAGAGAGAGAGAGAGAGAGAGCAGTATTCTCCAGGCCATGTCCATGGTGAAGCAGTTCCAGCATGAAGCCTCAGTCATCGTAAGAGCTTCAGTGTGAGCGAATCCTCTGCTGTATGTCAGCTTCAGCTTCAGTGTTCAACAACTCCACAGCTGCTCAGAGAGGCTTATCAATGACCGTCACACCTACACACACACACACACACACAGTGGATCAGTACAGTCATTCAAAAAAGGACTTGCTAATACAGCAATCATTATTAATAAATCACAACATGAAACTGGGCTTGGGAAATTAATAGGGTTGAGCACTGAAACCCATACCTATATGACCTGTATGTACCAGGATGAATCAGAAAGCAGATTTCGGTGCCACTTAAACTGCTGATTTTCTTTTTTCTATACAAAAGCCATTCTTTAATGTTATCCACCGTCATTTTGTTGCTCTTTTTTTGTTAAGTATTGGTTCAGGCACCATTTAGGCACCAGTACCGTTTTAAAAGTATCAATTTGGCACCAGTATTGTAAAAACCCAAACGATACCCAACCCTAGAAATCAGTTAATATAAATGAATATTAAATGATTTAATATATTAATTATATTAATACAATTCATTTATATTGATATATTTTTACATTTTTATATACTTTCCAACATCAAAATTAAAAAAAAAAAAAAAAAGATTATGTAATAATTATTTTATTCGACTGATACAGATAATTACAAAGTGGCCAAATATTAATTTACATGCAGAATGATGAAACATTTGTGACTTTTGAACACCAGGTCATATGTGGTACAAATACACTTATTAACCACTAGATGGGGCCCTTTCCCATTCTGTGCTCTCCTCTGGTCTCTAATGGGGGCCTCTGCTCAGGTATCTGTTAATATTTGACTCATTTCATAAAATAATTTCAATTAAACATAGCATGATCCTGTCATTAGACTGTAACAAACCTGCTAAGTTTTAAAGATTAAAGTGCACGACAAATAAAGTTATTGTCAGCCTATGGTCTTCACCGGCTGCCCGCAAACAAAGTCTACTTTGACCCGCCCTGTAGTTGGAGCTGAGGCCTGGAAGAGTTTTTGTCGACATATCGAGAAGACGCTGTTTTCAGCGCTGTGAATCAACTTTGCATCCACTTCAAAAGGATGAGGACTCGTGCTGGAATTGATATACGGAAAAACTGTCACCATCGCTCGTATGACAGTGTATTAAGCTCTAAGGAGGCCTTTGGAGCTGAAATTCAGATATGGTGATAGACATTTCATTTCCAACACACACTGTAAGCAGTAGATCAATCACAGCAGAATGGGCCGTCTAACCAATCAGAGCAGAGCATGTTGGTGGTAAGGAGGGGTTTAGAGAGAGAATCTTTGAACAAACCGTTTTCAGACTCTGAGAAATTAGGTGATGTGTGATGTATATTATGATAAAATTCAAGTGTTTTTAGACCTTGGATGAATGTAAACCTAACCTATTGTAGGAGATCTCTAAAACAAAAGTAGGGACCTTTAAAATAGCTTAATAGGGGCACTTTAAATCATTTTGGCAGTGGCATATTTTTTCTTTTTTACTGTTTTAGAAATAAGTCTCTTATGCTCACTAGGCTGTACTTCTTAAATCAAATCTACAGTAAAGATTTATATTACAATTTAAAATAACTGTATTCTGTTTTAATACATTTTATCTAAACAATGTAATTTATTCCTGTGATGACAAAGCTGAATTTTCAGCATCATTACTCCAGTCTTCAGTGTCACATGATCATTCAGAAATCATTCTAATATGATGATTTGCTGCTCGAGAAACATTTCTTATCATCAGCATTGAAACAGTCGTGGTACTTAATATTTTTGTGGTAACCATGATACTTTTTCAGGATTCTTCTTTGCATAGAAAGTTCAAAACTCCAGCATTTATATAAAATTGAAATCTTAAGTAAAATTATGTCTTTACAGTCACTTTTGATCAATTTAATGCATCCTTGCTGACTATATATATATATATATATATATATATATATATATATATATATATATTTTTATTTTTTTTTATTTTAATAAAAACAATATACAAGTAGTCTGCCATTTTGAACAGTCTCTTTTTCTGACCTGCGTAGCTGCGTCCTGTGCTCATGCAGGTGGGCAGTAGGGTCCATTTATCAGTGTTTGGATTGTAGAACTCCACTGAAGCTAGGTTGCACGAGCCATCATCACCACCAATCACATACAGCAGGTTATTTACGGCACACACACCTGAAACACACAAAGTTATTGAAATATACTGTTAATCCATAAACATCACAGCTAGAAATTCTTCATATTAGCTGGCACAGTGATGCATGTTGTGCTGTTCAGCAAGGATATAGCATTTGACCAACTCACCTGCATTCCTGCGGCACATGTTCATATCAGCCACCTGTTTCCATGTGTTAGTGGTGTGGTCAAACACCTCACAGCTCTTTCTAACCAAGGGGCCGTCGTGCCCACCTACTGCATACAGCAGACCTTTTAACACACCAACACCTGTCCAGCACAAACATTTGTGGTTTACACAGATACATGTTGATCACCAGGATATGTGAAGGTATGCGTGAGAGCGTGTTTGTGTGTTACCTGCACCACTACGACGGGTTCCCATCTCTGCTGTGTAAGTCCATTCATTGGTGTTGGGGTTATAGGCCTCAACAGTACTCAGACACTGACGTGTTGCTCCGTCATACCCTCCGACTGCATAAAGCAAACCTAAAAAGAGAGAGTTTGAAATCATCAGTTGAAATCAAGCTGTTTGATATTTTTATTTTTTAAAAAAATGTTTAATATGCGTTGCACAAAAACATAATATTAAGTTTTATGATCAATCCCGAATTAAAATGTATTATGTAAAATTATATGTGTAAAATTAAATGTTTTAAATAATATATTAGTAATGTAATACTAAAGAAAAATAAAGTTTGGCGTTGATTTTTTTTTTTGTTTTTGAAAGAAATGTCAATACAGTAAAACAGTTATATTGTGAAATCTTATTATTTAAAATAACTTTTATTTTAATATATTTTAAAATGTAATTAAATCCTGTGACAACAAAGCTACATTTTCAGCAACCGTTACTGCAGTCTTCAGTGTCACATGATTCTACAGATGTTGAAAACAGTTGCACTGACTAATATTTTATATATTTATTAATTTTATATTTCTTTTTTCAGGATACTTGGATAAATATAAAGTTCAAAATAACAGCATTTATTTGCAATTAAGAGTTTTACTGTCACTTTCTCTCAATTTAATGCAAACTTTCTGAATAAAATTATTTTTAAAAAAAATCTTACAGACCCAAAACTTTTGGTAGTGTATATGATTCCGTACATTATTAATTATTATTATTAATAATTCATTTATTATATAATATTTATTGGCATTATAATGTAAGCACTAATCAGAATCAAAACAAAAAAAATGCAAATACAATAATATGGTAACATACTTTTTATATACTTATTACCGGTAAGGCAATTATGTATAAATTTGGTATAATAATATGTAATAGGTCTCAAAAGGTTGAAGACCCCTTGTTTAGTCAATATCAAACGCCAAACAACAAATAACAGCAATGTACGTCTATTGGCTGTGGCTGTACATATACAGATGGTGTCTGGTTTCTTGGCAGTCACTAACCTCCAACAACGCCGACTCCAACACTGCTACGTCGCGTGTTCATGGGATTGACGTGGAACCACTCATTGGCCTTAGCGTTATATGCTTCTACAGTAGCTAAACCTGCAAACCAACATTTTCATCATTGTAATGATCACAGATTTAGGAATACAGTACATGTTCATCACCTCAATCATGGCCATACCCACCTTTGAGGTCCAGACCTCTGTACTTTTTCCAAGGTGTATAAAAGTTGTGAAATAATTTCCTAATAATAACTGCACTGTGCCAAATAATAACTTGGTGCTGCAAAGATACTGCACAACACCAAGATATTGAATAGGAGTGTAACAGCGCTTGTCAGTGTAAAAACGACTGAGACGGCCAATCAAATCAAAAAAGGTGGGACTTACTGTTACTTTTTTTACAGAAGCCGAGCGGTCAGAAAGTGAGATGTAAGAAGTAGCTAAAAATGTTGATTAGCGTTTACAGTGTATTTAACTGTTACAAAAGAAATGTTAAATGACCAACAGTAATATACAGTAATGGAAGCAACTCAACCAGAGGTGCTTTCAGCATAGGCAATAAGATTAAGAATGAATGTGTGCATATTGTAAATTCACTTATCCACAGAACTACACTAAAACATGGAAAAAAATCACAGTGTTTATTAGGTTGTGGTTAGGACAGTCATTTAGCCCAAAAAAAAAAAAATATTACTTTTCAATAAATTCTTCACTTTTTCACAAGAAATCCCCAATTGTCTACAACCTTTGTATATTGATATGTCCATATTTAAACTGATATTTCACCTAAAAATGACAATTCTATTATTATTTAGTTATAATTTACCTATTCAAACTTTCCACTCCAAACTCAAATTTTATTTTTCATTAACTATGACTATGATGGTGACTTCACTGACAAACAAAAATGAAAAAGACCAGTGCTGGCTCCAGGATTTTTTCTAACAGTTCAGAGAGTGTGCTAAGAATTTTTTTAAGTGCATCAATAACTTCAATATCCTGTATTTATTTGTATTAAATTAATATCATGAATTTTATTTATTTATTTATTTTCCATTTTTACCTTAAAACTAGGGATGTCCAGATCCGATCATGTGATCGGAAATCGGGCCCGATCACGTGGTTTCAGACTCGATCGGAATCGGACGTTACCTCCCGATCAGGACTCGGATATATATGTAGGGGTGCAACGGTTCTCGGTAAAAAAAATCGAACCGTACCGTATGGTTTGTTTAAAATAGCAACGTGGAAAACAGACAGACAGAGTTCAAATAATGTATGTTTCAGTCGATGGATGCGCAAAACGATAATCAAAAAGCGTGGACAAAACAGTCCCTCTTTGTAAACTGTTAACTGCGAGTGCCGTCTGCTCTCATGTCCAGTAATTTACGTCGTCATCACCCGGGTGTTGATACAGGTGAGACCTGAACAGCACAAGTTGCTATCTGTGTTTAAACTAACTAATTTAAGAGTTGCTGATTTAAACCTTCAAGAACAAGACGCGAAAGAGAACTCGCACGCGCTGTGAGAAGATTTGTGTGCGCTCCTCCGAAGCGCGCAAACGCTTATTCCAGTCAGCGCGCAAATACTGAGTTCTCTTTCACGTCTTGCGCTTCAGCGTACAAATTCATACAAAAATTATTTAAAAATGCCCGTCCTAGCGAGTATCCTAGCAAACATAGTCGGTTATGTCTTAAGTGAACGTATATTAGTCGAGAAAGACAGCGCATGTGGAACAGTATAGGTATGTACTGAATTGTGCATGTCTTAAAGGGAGAAAAACTATTCCTGCTGCCTGTATTTAATGTTAAATAAAACAACAAATAACAAAGAAATTACTTACTGCTCTTGACTGAATAGTTTTTGTAACTTCAATAATGATTAATCTTTATTTATTTTATACAGTAAAGATATTGAAGAATTTGCAGTGACATTTTATATTTGATTACTTTATCCATTTTCTGTACGTGAAAACGACTGTTAGATACCTGAAAAACCTGAAAAGCACTGTTCCTGGATCTGTTTTTTCGCCCTTCTTTATTCTTTTTCATGTATTATAGAAGTATCGGATCGGGACTCGGTATCGGTAGATACTCAAAATCAAATGACTCGGACTCGGACTCGAGGGCAAAAAAACGTGATCGGGGCATCCCTACTTAAAACTATATTTACAATGTCACACTGTAAAGTGTGCACAGTAATTAAGCATGTTATCAATTTCACTGAACATCTTTATTATTACCTTATTAGCTTTTTGAATCAACAACGGTTTATCGAAACCTGACAGCTGACAGTCCCACCTGCTGGCCGGAGAAGATAATGAGGGCTTTTAAAACTGCAGCGAGGTAAATGAACGAGATATTGTATAGAGACAGAGCACATTTAGGCCACGCCCACGCCAGGGGGGAAAACAATCCATCCATCTCCATTGACTTTGTATTGCGTGAGGCTGCCTCCTTGTCATTTCTGACTTATAACAAAAAACAGAACAAGGTTTAAAAGCTGCTATGTGACAAGGTGTACAGCAAACAAGCTAAAAAACCCAGAACTAAGTTTATATAAGCTACAGAACCGTAAAAGCCAGCCTTTAAGGAGAAAAAAGTGGATACAGGCAATAAGAAGTGAAGCATCAGCAGGAAGAATGGGTACATTTTGGGATTCAGTATGCCTCAGTATGCCTACGTGTGCAGTAAACATTTAGTCACTGATAAGTCAAATATCCAAATGTCCATTTTATATATTATATTTCCTGTCGCTGATTACGTTTCCCTCCAGTGGGCGTAGTTCTCATAGTTATATGACATGCCGCGCTCTGACTCAATATGCCTGTATCTACTTTTGTGGCCATAAACGCTCGTTTTTTGGGTCGATAGCTTATAAAATCTTCTGGGTTTTTGGTTCTGGGTTTTTTTTTAGCTTGTTTGTTGTACACCTTGTCACATAGCAGCTTTTAGACATTGTTCTGTTTTTTTTATAAGTCAGAAATGACAAGGAGGCAGCCTCACACAATACAAAGTCAATGGAGACCGCTCTGCTACTTGCACTAGCATCGGTCAAGCGTGTTGGCGACTTGCATGAGCCCTGCATGCCTTGAGTTTGGGCCCAACGACTCCAAGGTCGTTTTGAAACCGAGGCATGGCTACGTTCCTAAGGTGCTCTCGACTCCATTTAGAGCACAGGTCATTTCCCTCTCAGCGCTTCCTCCCTCGTCAGACGAGCGAGAGCTGGAATTACTCTGCCCTGTCAGGGCATTGAGGACTTATGTTGAGCGATCACAGCCTTTTTGGCAATCCGATCAGCTCTTTATCTGCTTTGGTGCACCAAAGGGTCTTCGGTCTCAAAGCAATGTCTTTCGCGTTGGTTAGTCAATGCTATTGCTCTTTGCTACTCCTCTATACTCCCCCATAGGAGTTAGAGCCCACTCAACTAGAGGAATGGCTTCCTCTTGGGCCTGGTCCAGTGGTGTTTCTATTAAAGACATCTGTGAGGCGGCCGGCTGGTCCTCGCCGTCCACTTTTGTTAGATTTTATAATTTGGATATCCCGACCTTACAAGCTTGGGTCCTCTCGGTATGATACAGCGGCCTCTATCGAGCGCCGCCTCATGCCACTTCAGGAGTTAGCTCCGCTTTTGCAAGTGTAACACATGGGTTCGATGGCTCCGGCCCTTGTCCTTGTCCTCACTTGTCCGCTGGTTCCCTCGTGGTGTCCAAGACAAGTTCAGTCGTTCCCTGCCATGGCATGGTGCGGTTGAATTCGTTCCCCATACGCAGTACGAGTGAAGTATCGAAAGGGAACGTACTCGGTTACTAAAGTAACCTTGGTTCCCTGAGATACGGAATGAGTACTGCGTTACATGCTGTGCCACGAGGCTGCGGCTTCAGTGTCGTCACTTCAGTCGTATGACCTGAAATCCTATGGCGAAATGCCTGCTTATATAGCCGTAAGCCCTGCCCATTTTGGCTGGCTTCTTCGCGCGCTTTGTCGTCATAGGCCGCGCAGCTATGCCGCGCCGTCATTGGTTCAACAACTTGTCTATGAGTGAACCAATGACGATGCAGTTACACTGTGTTATTGAAAAAGGCTTCAGTAACGGGGAAAAAGGAGACCTTTCCCCATACGCAGTACTCGTTCTGTATCTCAGGGAACTGAGGTTACGTTAGTAACCGAGTACGTTTTCCCCCCGGTGGGCGTGGTTTTCAGATTATGACGCGTTGCGCTCTTCCTCTATATCCAGCTGCAGAACCGCAGTGCCAGCAGTTTCAGACCAGCAGCCACAGGACGGTGAGTCTTAGGGTATGTTTTTTTCTTTGTACAAATGACTGCCAAAATGATCCCCATTCACACGGATCGGCAAAAACGACTAAAAACGCGGTATTATGCATACCAGGTATGTAGTTGGTGATGCCACTTTGTACATACACATTCTTTTACAGAGCATTTGCGCCAAAAGATCATGCCCCTGTCCCAAATGGCACCCTGAATAATCACATTTTAAAAATGACAAATGTGACACCCTACGGTCTCACAGACTTAACAGACACACGCACGCAGCAGCCATTATAAGTCTACAAGACCGAAAGTGCATATGAAGTATGCCATTTGGGACAGGGCCCACGCCTATAGACTAAACACTTAATAACGTGCATGCCGTCACCGTTTTCACAGATCTGCATTTTTGTTGTTTACACAGAGATGATAACGATATCTTTTTCAAAAACGTGCACTCGTGAACGTGTACTTTTCTTTACAAAGTGACATCACCAACTACTGGCCTGGCAGCATAATACAGTTTTTAATTGTTTTCGTGGATCTGTGTGAACGGGGATCGCTTTGACAATGTCGTCGTCTGTATGCGAAAAACCAAAAGAAAAACCTTCCAATTTTAGTACATCATTGTCATGTAAACACACATATATATGTGTTTACATGACAATGTAAACATATATATGAGTGAGTGTAAACATATAGAGGAGTATAACTGTATGAGTGTAACATATATATGTGTAAACATATATATGAGTATATTTTTAGAGCACTTTGTTTGCTCTAAAAAAAAAATATATATATATATATATATATATATATATATATATACAGTACAGACCAAAAGTTTGGAACCACTAAGATTTTTAATGTTTTTAAAAGAAGATTCATCTGCTCACCAAGGCTACATTTATTTAATTAAAAATACAGTAAAAAACAGTAATATTGTGAAATATTATTACAATTTAAAATAACTGTGTACTATTTAAATATATTTGACAAAGTAATTTATTCCTGTGATGCAAAGCTGAATTTTCAGCATCGTTACTCCAGTCTTCAGTGTCACATGATTCTTCAGAAATCATTTTAATATGCTGATTTGCTGCTCAATAAACATTTATGATTATTTTCAATGTTGAAAACAGTTGTGTACTTTTTTTTTTCAGGATTCCTTGATGAATAGAAAGTTCAAAAGAACAGCATTTATCTGAAATACAAAGCTTCTGTAGCATTATACACTACCGTTAAAAAGTTTGGGGTCAGTAAGAATTTTTATTTTTATTTTTTTGAAAAGAAATTAAAGAAATGAATACTTTTATTCAGCAAGGATGCATTAAATCAATCAAAAGTGGCAGTAAAGACATTTATAATGTTACAAAAGATTAGATTTCAGATAAACACTGTTCTTTTGAACTTTCTATTCATTAAATAATCCTGAAAAAAAATATTGTACACAAATATTTTGTACAATTGTACACATTAAATGTTTCTTGAGCAGCAGATCAGCATATTAGAATGATTTCTGAAGGATCATGTGACACTGAAGACTGGAGTGATGATGCTGAAAATTCAGCTTTGATCACTGGATATAAATTACATTTTCAAATATATTCAAATAGAAAACAGTTATTTTAAATTGTAATAATATTTCACAATATTACTGTTTTTACTGTATTTTTAATTAAATAAATGTAGCCTTGGTGAGCAGACGAAACTTATTTTAAAAACATTAAAAATCTTAGTGGTTCCAAACTTTTGGTCTGTACTGTATATATATATATATATATATATATATATATATATATATATAAATAATTGTAATTTTTTTTAGAGCAGACAGAGTGCAATAATTTATATTAAAATTAATTTTAGTTGACGTTTATAACGTGAGGGAATCTTCAAAAAGGTTAGGTGCTTTCGACAATAATCAGGGGCTTAAGCCACCAAAGTAGCTACTCACCAATAGCAGATTACAAGAGGACAATACGTCTGTCGTTATCTTCTGAGCCATTCTGAGATGTGTCTGAAGTCCGCGATCTTTTGCTTCATATTTAATAGTGCTCCATTATGTTCGCTGTTGATGAAGAGCTTAATATGATCCCTATTCGCTAATGCGCGCCGTACCTGAGCGTGGCTTAGTTGACCCCTTTCCCACATCAACACCATATAGGCACATTAAACATTTATTAAACCTTAATTTATTTTTTAGGTTTTTAATGTGCCGGCGCTATGCAAATTTCTGGTGGGGCTACAGCCCCGGCAAGCCCCGCCCTAGCGCCGCCACTGAAAAAGACTGGCATGGTTTTAAAGCTATTGTTGTCCAATTTTTGCCCTCCAGAAATCTTAAAATGCACATATATACAAAAGACCTCAGTATTTCTAAAACCCTGCAATTATTATTTGTATGTTCATAGTAATAAGCATTGTTACCCTAACTAACATAACAGTTATGCACTTCTCCACAGTAAAAAATGGTGCTGCAACACCGTAAAAGCATTTTTGATTCAAAATGAATATACTGCACGTTACCTGTGCTGCCATCAAAGCCCCCTACAGCATACAGCAGTCCGTTGAGGACAGCTGACCCTAATGTTGACCTCCGGTCCTGCATGCTGCTGACACAACACCACTCATCTTTTACTGGGTCGTATGCGTCTACCGTCCTCACACGCAATGACCCGTTGAAACCCCCGACAGCGTACACAACACCGCCCATGTACACCACACCTATAAATAAATTAAAAATATATTTTTGTGAACATCTATAACAGTTGGTGAGTGAAGATTTTTTATTTGTTATACAATATTGTTATTCATTAATTATTTTGTATTTCATAATTTATTTAAAATTTTGCTGAAAAGCCAAAAATGGCAGGTTTCATTGTGACAACTTATCCCATATAGTCTCACAATATGTTATATGCAACCCTGTTTCTTACACTACCAGTCAAAAGTTTTGAGTTGGTAAGATTTTTTAAAAATATTTTTGAAGGTTGCATTTATTCGATCAAAACTAAAGTAAAAACAGTAATATTGTGAAATATTATTACAATTTAAAATAACTTAAAATGCTACATTTCTATGTTAATATATTTAGAAATTTAATTTATTCCTGTGATGGCAAAGCTGAATTTTCAGCATCATTACTCCAGTCTTCAGTGTCACATGATCCTTCAGAAATCTTTCTAATATGCTGAGTTGCTGAGTTGTGCTTTTTTTTTTTTTTTGTGGAAACTGTGACAATTTTTCCAGGATTCTTTAATGAACAGAAAATGTGCATTTATTTGAGATAGAAAATTATAGTGCCATTATAAATGTCTGTACATTTTTGATCAATTTAATGCATCCTTGCTGTATTAATAGCTATGAAATATATTAAATAGCTTTTTTCCTGGGACAATAATGTTGGAAACATACATACATTTAAACCCAATAGATTTTTATCCTTTCAGTTCATGTTTTCTGTGTAAATAAATTTATGCCACATAAAAAGTCTGTGAACGCACCTTTTTGTGGTACATATGGAACTTAAAATGAGGCCCCTTTTGCAATGTAAAGATATTCATTTTATATTCATAATTTTCATAGGGTGTCCAAAACACCAATGATCTTGATGATTGTCAATGATAAGAGTGTGCCTTCTCACCTGCTCGACATCGTCTGGAGGGTAATTCTGCCACTTGGAACCATCTCTCCTCCTCAAAATCATAGCACTCCACACTGCGAATAGCTTTAGGGGCCTGTCCCCCCACTACCACCATCACCTTTAACACACATGAGAAAAGAATCAAAACCCTCTAGAACAGCAGTTCTCAACATTTTTATCTAGTTTAAATTATTTTATATATATATATATATATATATATATATATATATATATATATATATATATAAATAAAAGTTATTTTAGTATACTGTAAATTCTTAGAAACATTCTTTTAATTCATGCTTGTTTAAAGTTAAAAAAAAAAAAAATTATATATATTATATACACCCAAAATTATATATATTATATACACCCACATCTTAATCATTATGAATTCATACATTTTATGGCATTTTTGGAAGCAGTGTTATTTTAGTATTATTTATATGCTAGTTAAGTATAGTTTTTATAAACATTTTGAATTAGCCTTTGTTTTTTTTGTTTTGTTTTTTTTCAATTTTCACACAGCGCGAGAGAGATGCTCTGCGATGCACAAAAGTGTCTACTGTGTGTTGCGGGTTTTTGTCCTGTGCAAAACATCACAAGGACAGCAGTGCAAGCTTTGACTCATTCGTGTTTCCAGATTATGCTATAAAAACAGCAGACAAGAACGAGCCCACAATAAACCGAAATAAATCCAAATGCTTTATGCTGAAAACAAGACCAAAATATCTCGACCCACACCTGCTCAGACAAGCTTAAACAACAAGCCCAAAACACTTATAATAAGTGGACATGACAACATTGCAAGAACACACTCCATTAAGCAGCCTTTATACAAAACACGATGCCTCAGTCGACTGTGCTTTAGTTAAAATTGCTGAACATGATGAGTCTTTTGTCGCTGTCACATTTCTTTGGTCAGAATAGCGAATACCAAACATGTGAGATGGCAGAAAGTTGCTACAGTTGTGGCCAGAATTATTAGACCCCTTCATAAATATGATCAAAGATGACTCTAAAAATAAATCTGCATTGTTTATCGTTTTGATCTTTAATTTATAAAATTAGCAAAAATCTAACCTTTCATTGAAGGAAAAGAATTGAAAGTGGGGGGGAAATAACATTATGAAATAAATGTTTTTCTCCAAAACACGTTGCCCACAATTATTAGCACCCTTTTATTCAATACTTTTTGCAACCTCCTTCTCCCAAGATAACAGCTCTGAGTCTTCTTCTATGACGCCTGATGAGTTTGGAGAACACCTGAGGAGAGATCAGAGACCATTCCTTCATACAGAATCTCTCCAGATCCTTCAGATTCCCAGCTCCATGTCGGTGCTTCTTCTCTTCAGTTCACTCCACTCATTTTCTTTAGGTTTCAGGTCAGGGAACTGAGATTGCCATGGCAGAAGCTTCATTTTGTGCTCAGTGACACATTTTTGTGTTGGTTTTGATGTTTGTTTTGGATCATTGTCCCAACGATGATCTAACCACGGCCCATTATTGGATTTCTAGCAGAAGCGTCAGGTTTTGATTTTTTTATCTGTTAGTATTTGATAGAATCCATGATACCATGTATCTGAACAAGATGTCCAGGACCTCCAGCAGAAAAATAGGCCCACAACATTAAAGATCCAGCAGTATATTTAACCGTGGGCATGGGGTACTTTTTATCCATGTGTGCACCAAACCCATCTGGTGGGTTTGCTGCCAAAAAGCTCTTATTTTAGTTTCATCTGACCATAGAAGCTTGTCCCGTTTGAAGTTCCAGTCTTGTCTGACAACTGAATATGCTGGAGATTGTTTCTGGATGAGAGCAGAGGATTTTTCTTGAAACCCTCCTGAACAACTTGTGATGTAGGTGCTGTTTGATAATTTTTTTTAGGCTTTCTGAGATTCAAGATTCAACTAATCTCTGCAATTCTCCAGCTGTGATCCTTAGAGAGTCTTTGGCCACTCAAACTCTCCTCCTCACCGTGCATTAGGATGATTTAGACACACTTCCTCTTCCAGGCTGATTTGTAACATCTTTAGTTGATTGGAACTTCTTAATTATTGCCCTGATAGAGCAAATGGGGATTTTCAATGTTCTAGGTATTTTCTTACAGCCACTTTCTATTTTGTGAAGCTCAACAATCTTTTGCTGCACATCAGAACTATATTCTTTGTTTTTTCTCATAGTGATGAATGATTAAGGGAATTTGGCCTTTGTGTTGTTCATGATCACCCCGGTGAGCTAAAAAAAATTTAAATATGAATGCGAATATACTTCAGAGATATTTTACTCATAAAAAATTCTGAGGGTGCTAATAATTGTGGGCAATGTGTTTTGGAGAAAAACATTTATTTCTTAATGTTATTTTCCCCCACTTTCAATTCTTTTCCTTCAATGAAAGGTCAGATTTTTGCTAATTTTATGAATTGAAGATCAAAAGGAACAATGCAGATTTATTTTTAGAGTCATCTTTGATCATATTTATGAAGGGGTCTAATAATTCTGGCCACAACTGTATGGCGTCAATCAACAGTTGATTCCATACATTCTAAGATGGGTGACAACAGTTTGAATCCAGCTTGTATTATGTGCAGATCATGTTCCCCCCTCTTCATCCAATGACTTCCTGCTCTTTACAGCTGTTATCAATTAAAATGTCCAAAATTAAAAAAACAAAACTGATCATGATTAAGACTGTCCTTACAAACCTTTGGGTAGCTGATGGGTGTTCTCACTCTGGTGCGGATGGTCTTCATCATGGAGCGCTGCTCAGCAGGCAGCAGGTGGTACTTCATGGCTTCAATAAGGTAGTCTTTACAGGCACTGCTGTTCTTTACTAGAGTTTCTTCTTCCACCCTCTACACACACACACACACACACACACACACACACACGCACGCACACACGCACGCACACAAACGTTAAATTATATTAAAAATTAAATTAAATTACATTAAATTACAAAGAACATCCAAGCACACATTTACTAATGCAACAGTACACACACACACACACACACACACACTCACCTGCACAAGGTATTCTCTGGAAAGAAGGGGCAAGCGAACATGCTCCATCAGATGAGCCATGTGTTCCTGACGCACATCTTTATCATGTGTGACCCACGCTATGACCGCTTCAAACACCTACAAACACACAAGGAATGTTTATACCACTTTATATATTTATCTTAAGTGATTCAGATCAGAAATGGTCAGCATGAAATACAGGTGTGAACAAGGTCCAAAACATTTTGAGATCCTATTCACTGCAATCACATATGCAGATATCCACATCACATTTGTAAAGTGAACAGTAATACGTGAAAGTAAAAGAAAAGAAAATTAAAACATCAAAGCACCACCTACTCATCTGTCAATCATAAAAATAAAAAAACATTTATTTAGAAACATTTACTTTTTTTTTCTCCATGTTTTTTTTAACAAAGTAAAAAAAAAATTCCATCACGCAAAAAGTAAAAACATATTTCCTTTGATTACACATCTTTATCATCACAAATTCATACATTTTAGGATATTTTTGGAGAGCAGTGTTATTTTAGTATAATTTATATAATATTATTGTTGTTAATATTATAGTTATTAATATTTTGAGTTAGATTTTATTTTTAATATTTTTATTATTATTATTATATTTTTTTTACAAGTTTTGATATTTGTGCTTTTGTCATTTTAAATAGTTTTTGTTTTTTTATATTACTATTTAGATTTACCATAAATGATATTTACCACATCTTTATTTCAGTTTTAATTTTAGTTTGAGTTCAGTTTTAGTTTTTATTTATTTTCATTTAAAATTTTTCTTCAATAGTTTAGTTTTTCATCTAATATTTGTATTTTATTTATAACAAAAAAGGCTTAGTTCATTATAATAACTCTGTTGGGGAGTCACAACATAGAAATATACATAGACATAAACACATACATTTTATACCCTGAACTACTCTTGCTTTGTGATAAGAAGTTTATTTGTCAAATTATCTGATATTTTAAGAGATTTATTGACCTTGACACTGTCATTAGAGTCTGCAGGGCTTCTGTATATGATATTATTTTCATATTATATGTTTATTTTCTGCAGAAATAACCATTCGGTCAAATTTGAATGCATGTAGTCACTAAAGTAGACACATTCTCCTCAAAATCTGATCACAGGAGAGATGCATGTCAATACCAGGTATAAATAGCATTCTGTCATAGCTGAAAACTTGTGACTGGATCACCAGAGATGAATGTTAATACCATGTGGAAAAAGGCTATAATTAATAAAAACACAAAAATATGATATCTTTAGAAGCTGGTGTTGCCATGGCAAAAAAACAGCATGGTGCCCACGCCTTGCATCTTCCAACTCTTGTTTCCATGACGACAAACAAGCTCTCACCACCAGCAGCTACAGCTATTCCCATAGTGTTACTGTACCAGCAGTATGTTACCATGGTAACAGAGCTGCTAAAGTCTGCATGATAAAAATCACCTGTGTGCCGCTATAGTTACAGATCACTAGCAGGAATACAAGTCTCTAATCAAACCTGACGTTACCTTTTCTTCTGAGGGAATGGTCAGTTTGTCACTTGCTATGAGGCTGCAGACTTGCTCCATGCCCAGATTGAGAAACTCCTCACTCTGCACGACCTCTGAGAAGTGCTGCTCTGTGAGTGTCAATGAGTGGGAGAGAGACTGAGACTGTTAAACAGAGTTACTGACACACAAAAAGAAACATAACTATTGTGACTATCATGTACATGAATTTCTCGCTTTTCTCTTGTACGGACAGACACACACACCTGCGTACGTGTTGGCGAGATTGAGCAGCTCCATGCAGGCGTGCAAATCGGCAAAGGCGCGGATACCGAGGCAGTTGGTTGGGTGAAGTTGAGTTATGAGAAACTCGCAGCAGGCCTTTTTAACTTCCTGCAACTGCAGCAGACCAGCGGCAGGCAAGAGCACCTAAACACACACATACATAAACAGAAAATACCTCACAAACAACCTCAAGAATGCGATCTGCTGTATTTTTATTTGCCCAGGCAATAATTTCTCACATTCAATATCCTGTTTCCTTGTAAATATGTCACATTACATAAGTAAAATGGGTTGCAAATGCTGTTTCTTGACTTTTGCAAGGTTTGCAGAGTATACACACTGGATGCACTCCTGCCTATGTTTGATGTGAGAAATGGACATCTTTTGCATTGTTTTTTAAGGGTCTCACATCATTGAATGCTGCATGAAGTTAAAAGTAGGCCACGTTGCATTTCATCTGACTGTTTTTAACGGAAGAATGTGTTCTGTATGTACACCCCCTCACTAGGGGTGTGCGATATAATGATTTTTTGATCGTGGACGTTTAAAATGTCTCCACAATCGCTTTTTAAGAAATATTGTTCTGGCACCTCCATCTCAACATACTGAACGACACCACGTACATTCACATCAAATATTTCGAAGAGATAGGGTTATGCTCACGTGACATTGCAGTTATTCACAATCACAAAAGTTTATTATTTGCATGTTTTAAAGGTTAAAGATATTGGCCGGCTCTTGCATCAGCATCACACGCATGTGTCGTGCTGCTCACGTGAACAGCGTCGGCCAATACTGAGCTGGAAGGAATTAATTAAAGCTGTAGTCCACAACTTTTTTTGTGTTAAAAATTTACAAAAATTATATAATGAGAATATAAACATGAATCCATTTTCCAAACTGTGTTTTTGTCTTATCCTGAATCATTATGGTACACTTATAATAAGTGTTTATATTCGGACTATTTCAGACCGGACTGGTAGGACTCGCCGCAGAGTATCACATTAACTGCGTGACTCGCCATAGACATACACGGAGAAAACTAGCTCTGGCTAGAATTTTCCTCCACAAAACGCGTGCAGTTGTGTTTATTAACCGCTAGAGGGACAAAAATCGTGGACAGCAGCTTTAATGACAGAACTTTAATTTTTGGGTGAACTAACCCTTTTATCTGCACACTTTTCTGACATGTGCTTTTCTGAGCGAATACACTCGCATGCATACTAAAAGTCTGTCAAACAGCATGTGAGTACTGAACTATGTTCTCTTTCACGTTTCAATACACTTAAACTGTCAAATACACACAAGGTTTACAGAAGCACAGTCAATTATGTCTTATGTGAATGTAAACGGTTGGAAGAAAACTGGATGCGTATCTGTATATTAGATCTGTGCATGAGGTTTTAAAGTGACAGTAGCCTAATAATCCGGCTGTCGCTTGTCATTAATGTTAATCAAACAACAAAAGACAGGAAATCACTTACTGCTCTTCACTAAGTAACTTTAGTAGCTTTAATAAGAATTAGTGTGTAAATAATTTATACAGTGAAATCTAGTGTTATATTTTTACATTTGTTTATTCATGATTTTATTTACATTCTTGAATACTTCATCTATTGTGAAAAAAATAAAGCACAGTTTATTTCATTTGTATATTATATATTGTATATTATATTGTAATTGTTATATTGTAATATTTGTAATGTGCATCTTTGTTCTTATTTTTAATAACAAAACATAAAATAATGAAAAAAATACTTTCATTTTCACCCACACCTACTTTGGCCTAAATGGTCTGTCAGTCTTTTTTCTTTTATATTTTTAAATTTTTTAACATATGTAAATTTGTTTGGCTGTACTGCTCAGTCACTTGCAAATTAGTAAAACCTATCAACAATTATCCTCACACACCTCTATGTGATAGATAGGTGTGTAGGAAAAAAGACCAAAAACAAGTCAAAAATCAAAACCAAAAAAATCCCACACTATCAATATTTGCACACGTATCAAAATAGCTTTATTCACAAAGTTTCGGTCCCATGACCTTTATCAGCCATACCTGGCATTCCTGATGAAGGTCATGAGACCGAAACGTTGTGAATAAAGCTATTTTGATATGTGTGCAAATATTGATAGTGTGATTTTTTAAATAGTAAAACCAACATGAAAAAATTGTGAATTGTGATTTTCCTGAAGAAAAAAAAAATACATCCAAATATATTTTTGCCATATCTCCCACCTCACATCTTTTCACCTCTATTTGCTCAAAAGAAGCTTTACGCACATGCGAAATTAATCGTCCTAGACTGGGCAAGTTATGGTACTGTCAACTGGCCCTGGGGCATTCTTATTGTAAGCCCTGCAGCAAAGTTTGCATTTGAGTCCCTTCCTTAAAAATTCGGCCTCATTTTAACACCCTCCGTCTAGTCAAATGTGCAGACACAGACACATAAGCTACTGACACCCACCCACACAGCACACAAACACGCACACTTCCTGGATGTGATTTTCTGTCCTCTCAGAGTAATACCAAAGAGCACAACGTAAAAAAATAATACAGATTCAATCAAGTGTGTTTTTAGGTCATATTTTCATAGCATGCAAAAAGTCACTCACACACACTCACCTGCACATTCTCCTCCGTTACTTGGATCTCAGCAGTGTAAACATAATCAATCAGCATTCCCAGAGTCCAGCCATCAATCTCTTTGATTCGAACCTTCTTCTGACGGCTCTCGGTCATCTCTCCTACAAACACAAATATTTACAAATTTTACTTTAAATATTCTTTAGCATTTTGAAAATACACACACGTATATATATTTTATGCAGTCTAATGTAGTTCAATTAAGCACAAATAAATGTAGAATAACAAAATAACAATGAATGCAATAACAACCAAATTATAAGTTTAACTTATAAGTTTAAAAGGTAAATGTTATTATAAGTTTATTTAGGTAAAAGTGATGTCTGGGGTGCTGGAGGAAGGAATACAGTTCCCAGCACACACTATGGCATGTATAATTAATCCAAATGACTGTTTACTGTATTATTTGGACTGGTGTTGTTGTGTTAGATGCTCCTGTAGGTTATACATATGGTGATAACAAAATTTTGGCCCTCAAATATGTCACTGTCATAGTGGTTTGTATGCTCGATGTTCAAGGCACATCAAATTGGTTAAAAAAAAAATGCCTAGTTTTTATCTATGGGTCATTATTTTCTAGAATCTTTGCATCCTTAGTGGCAGCAATTTTTGTTAGCTTAGTAAATGTTGCATGAATTAACAGTGAATTCACTGTAACACAAACCATGCAAAGTGAACCATTTATTTGTGCATTTATTAGTAGAAAACTTGAGTCATTTCGATTTTCCATCATGACAAAGACCATTTTCCTATTTGTCCTTTATTAAGGATTTTTTTTTTCATTTCCAGACTATTACTATATTCTAGCAGCTCTGACTACATGACCAGCCAATGGACTAATGGTCCAATCATACTAATGTGACATTCCACTGGTGTGTGTTTATGTGTGAGTGTGTCATAAGGTCTATATAATATATATATATATATTAGTAATCAACATTTGAAGTGGATCAAAAAAGTTCATCTAAGTTGTCCTAAGAAGAAGGTTTTGATCCACTTCAAATGTTGACTACTGTGTGTGTGTGTGTATGTATGTATATATATGTATGTATATATATATATGTATGTATATATGTATGTATATCTTTGTTTAATGTTATTTTTATTAATTAGCACCTTTAATACTATTTTATTGTTGTTATTGTAATATTGTATTGTAATATTGTATATTTATTTTATATTTTATATTTCTATTATTGTATAATGCTTTTGCAATAACACAATCGTGCAAATAAATTACTTGTAATTAAAAACTGTGCGTGTTCTGTAAACTTACCAGTAAACATAGCATGGAAGTAAGGACTCCCAGCAGCTAAGACGACTCGATGAGCAGCTATCTCCACATCCTCCGCAATGATGGTGACATCACACAGCACGCTCTGACTGCAGAGAGGAAAGATTTCATACACACTGACCAGTTCTTAAAAAAAAAACACAGTGGTGCCAAAAAGTATTTGGACACTTTTGGACAAAATGTCTGAATGACATTGCATTTGACATTACTAACATCAAACCATGTGGGATCTGCAAACAGAGGAAGTTCCTCATAACTAACATTTTCTGATCCGTTTTAAAAAGACTTTCAAGAAACTGGTGTGAAAGTGATTTTTAGTGGCTATATGAATTAAATTCCCATAAATTCACACAGGTGTCCAAGCAGAGTAACTGAAGCTGCAGTTCATCACATTTACTATGAACATGTTTTACTTTTTGGGGACACTGTGTGTGTTTTTAGGAATTGGTCAGTGTGTCCACGGTTTTAGATTTTGAAAAAGCTTTTCTAAAATATTTAGTTTGAAATGTGTGCTTGTGCTGAGTCTGCATATATGATGAAAATACAGTAAAAAGAATCATTTTGAAATATTAATGTTAAAATAAATGTTTTACATTTTATATATATATATATATATATATATATATATATATATATATATATATATATATATATATATATATATATATATAGAAATATGATGATTTGGTGCTCAAGAAACATTTCTTACTAATCCATGTTGAAAACAGCTGTGCTTAATATTTTTTTGTGTGTGTGTGTGTTTATGTTCAAATGAACAATATTTTTTGCATTTATTTGACCTTTTAATTAATTTAATGCATAAATAAATACAAGTATTAATTTATTTTGTTTCTTTTCTTTGGACAGTACTGTATATTGTAAAAAATAAATGCCATTTTGTTGGATATTTTGATATTTAATGCAAAGACATTTTTAAAAAGTTTCTTTTTTTCTTCAACAAATACTTTGTTGCATCTGCATTAATATAACTGTTTTAATGTTACAACCTATATTTGTGTTATAGAATAGTTAACCTCAGTCACCGCTCACTTTCATTGCATCTTTAAAAAACAAACAAACAAACAAACAATAAAGGTGAACTTTGACTGAGGCTGTCATTCTTCCAACAGAAGAAAGTGATGAAAGCATTTTCATTTTTAGGTAAATGATCTATTATGAGCAGAAACATAAAAACTTTGTTTATAACCACTGTTATTAATAGTCACTGCATGACTTCTAACAGTATAACACACACACACCTGCGGAGCTCGTTCATGATCCTGAAGGCTTTCTTCATGTGACGTGGATTGATGGTGACTGCACTCTGTTTCTCACACACATCATCCTTCAGCTCCACAGCTTTATGATGGCAAAGCTTAGTGCATCTGAAACACACACACACACACACACACACACACACACAGAGTGGTTCCTCGGCAAATGCTGTACATTACACAATCTTTACAGTGGCCATATGGTATGGAAGCTTGGTTTTGCCACAAAATAAAAACATAAAAAGGGTAACTGTGACTTTTAAATTCTGACTTTCCTCATAATTGCGAGTTTGTCTAACACAATTTACCTTTTTTCTCAGAACTTTCTCAGAATTATGAGGGAAAAAGCCAGAATTGTGAGATAAAAAGTTACAATAACCTTATTTATTTTTTTATTCCGTGGCGGAAACAAGCCTCCATTATATGGCAATTAACAAATGTGACATAAGTCAGTTCCTAAACATGTGAGAGAAAAAGTGTTGGAGGTGTGTGGACAAAGACAGAGAGATGTCATGTGATCTTATGGCTGAACTGATTTACTCTATATTGACATTACAGTAGTGTGAACACATGCAGGCGTCTCTCTCTCTCTCACACACACACACAAACACACACTGCGCTTACAGTGGATGTATCTCCATAGCGTTGGTTCTGTTCACATCAGTCTGCGTCTCTCCATCTCTGGTCGGGCTCTGTCGTTTAAATCCCCGCTGTGTCCCGTCCACCGAACCGAGCCGAACCGGGCTGGACTGAGTCCCGGTGTGCGGGTCCAGCTCCGCTAACGAAAATGAAAATCGGCCTCAGAAACGGTGTCAGTGTGACTGACGTCTCCAGATAATGAGAGACAGACAGGTCCGTTGTGTGGGTGAAGACAGGACACATCCAGAGACTGAGACGCTGTATCTCACATACAAAAACAAGAGTAAAGGAAAGAATGACACTCTCCTTCGGCGAAACACAAAAACACGAGCGGCCCCACAGCGCCCCCTTCTGCTGGAAGACCTCATCATGGCAGACAAATGAGAGACGGCAATGTGCCGTTTGGTTACATCTCCTAGACCAGATTAAAGGGTTTAACCCAAAAATGAAAATTCTGTCATTAATTACTCACCCTCATGTCGTTCCGAACCGGTAACACAAATTAAGATATTTTTGATGAAATCCAATAGCTGTCTGACTCCTCCATAGACAGCAATTTAACCACCACTTTTGAGGTCCAGAAATGTACTAAAGACGTTGTTAAAATAGTCCACGTGACAGCAGTGGTTCAACCTCAATTTTATGAAGCGACCAGAATACTTTTTGTGCACAAAAACAAAACAAAAATAATTACTTTATTCAACAATATCTTCTCTTCTGTGTCATTCTCCTATGCTGTTTACACTCAGTGCTTCCAGGTTCCACATCTATTGAAAGTGGTGGTTAAATTGCGGTCTAAAAAAAATAATAATAATCCGATACTTCTCGGATTTTATCAAAAATATCTTAATTTGTGTTCTGAAGATGAACAAAGGATTTACAGGTTTGGAACAACATGAGAGTGAGTCATTAATGACAGAATTTTCATTTTTGGGTGAACTAACCCTTTAAGTCCAAGGACATCCTGTTTTTAATCATTTTATATAGTTAAAATTCATATAAAATGTCATAAGATTAATATACGTACAATAATGTTCAAAATTGTAATGTTCAACAATTATATACCAAGATATATATATATATATATATATATATATATATATATATATATGTCGAAATGCTTTCAAAATAATTAAAAAAACAAAAGACATTTACATGTCTTTGTCAATAGCTTTATAATTTTCCCACCCTTGAACCTCATACTTCATAAAATGATTTGAAAATTTCTAAATAATGAAGTCCAGGGCTAGTTGTTAAACTTTTTACTCCAGTGAACATTTCTCAGTATTTCTGAACATTAATTTCTGTATAGGAACAAAGTCTTGACTATGGAACATTCTACTGTTGCACAGGGGAAAAGATAGTTCAATCTTACGATTGTTCTTTTGTGACAACAACACTAATTATAAGCTAATAATTTGAAAATACTATGCATAAAATGCCCCCACTACCTGACAGGTATCACTGAAATACATGTCCTGAGATACAACACTGACAACCCTGGGCTCTGTAAACAGCAGAGAAGAATCTGAGCAGACCACAGGTGTTAGCCAATCAGAAAACATGGAGGCTCCTCTCTGCCAGTGGCATGAGTTTTGGGTGGGGCTACTTGTTTGTCAAACTTTATGCAAATTCTTCACCCCTACAATACTTTGTACACAACGTTAAAGCACCAAAAGAATTAAAGATGGAGATACGAGGCATGGGATTTCATTGCTACAGTGTTTATTTTCCTTCAGTCATTTGTAGCTGAATTGTGTCCAATAAACAGAATAGGTCTCTGAAATCTTTAACAAAATATAACCAGTATTTACAATAGTTGTATTAAAAATACAAAAGTAGTTACAGACTTTGCCAGTTGTCTTTGTAAAAGACGTAGAAATACATGTGATTCTTATAGATTTGGCTGGGTAGAAACACAAGGAGCTAAAAGCGATACATTTGAACTCATGACGTTCTATATAAAATATATTGTCGTAACTATTTACTGACCATATCATGACCACCTATCATCTATGCAACAACTATAATTTATATATTCTTGACTACTATCGCTTGCTTCTGAAAATTTGTGCAACAGTTCATGATTTGTGCCATACACTTCGACAGCCAGAAACAATAAAACTGACACATAAAATTAAATAAAAATACAAAACATAAAATCTTTTCAAACAGAATCTTGTGGGCACATTTGGAAAGTTTTTGGGGTCACGATCAAATGAGAAAAGGCATGTTTAAAATGTAAATGAGTAACATTAAACACTGATATAAGAACAGAGAGATGTCTGAGACTATTGAGGTCTGTGAGAGGCAGCTGCTCAGTCTTTTCTTTCTGTCTTCAAGTGTCCGAAGAGAGCTACATCTCCTTCTGTCATTGATTTGAACACTCTCTCTCACACGCACACAAACACACACATACAGTTTCTTTAGCATGTTAAATAGTAACATGGCAGATTAAAACTTCAAATGAAATGACATAATACTGGTTTCCATGGTTTTGTAACACTGATATTGCATTATGTGCAACACCTCTCATCATTCTGTGCTTAAAATGAGACTGCGTTTCATTTTACTACGCAACAATCAGTTTGTTCCTTCTTGTCTTTGTTTTGCAGAACTTATGTTAAAAGTGCCAACATTTTCTCTGCTCCTTTACTCTTTCACAGTGATCTCCATGAAGGGCCTTAAATGCTGTAGTTCAGTCCAGGGCCATGTTTCCATATCGACTGTCATATCAAGGTTGTGAAACTATGAGGGTAGAGATATATTATAATTGTCCCTTATTAAACTGCAGATATCTGCTCATTTTCTGTAGAAAGAAAAGACAAAAAAAGAAAACTTGAATTATAATTTCCTAATATTTAAAAATAGAAATCTATCTTGTATATCATAAACTATAATAACAATAAAATCATAATATGAATGAGAACATTTTTATTTATTCATTTAATTTCTATGCAAAATTTTGGGCTATGTGTAACTGTTAAGCTACACATTCTTGGCTGTTATTTAATATATTAAACAACTGTACAAATAATAATATCAAAATCAATAATCAAATACACCGCCATTCAAAAGTTTGGGATCGGTAAGATTTTTAATGTTTTTAAAAGAAGTTTCGCCTGCTCACCAAAGGCTGTATTTATTTGATTAAAAATACAAAAAAGAAAAACAACAGTAATATTGTGAAATATTGTTACAATTTAAAATAACCGTTTTCTATTTGAATATATTTTAAAATGTAATTTATGCCTGTGTTGTCAAAAAAAAAAAAAAAAAAACATTATCAATGTTTAATTTTTTTCCAGGATTCTTTGATGAATAGAAAGTTGAAAAGAACAGAATTTATCTGAAATAGAAATCTTTTGTAACATTATAAATGTCTTTACTGTCACTTGTGATCCATTTAATACATACTTGCTGAATAAAAGTATGAATAAAAACTTTTTTGAACCAAACTTTTGAACGGTAGTGTATAAAAAGCTTTCTATTACAGGTAAATGCTGTTCTTTTCAACTTTCTATTCATCAAAGAATCCTGGAAAAAATTGTACACAACAGTGTTCAACATTGATAATAATAATAAATGTTTCTTGAACATCAAATCAGCATTTTAGAATGATTTCTGAAGGATCATGTGACACTGAAGACTGGAGTAATGATGCTGAAAATTCAGCTTTGCCATCTCAGGAATAAATTACATTTTAAAATATATTCAAATAGAAAATAGTTATTATAAATTGTAATATTATTTCACAATATGACTGTTTTTTTTTGTAGTGATTACTGAGTAATCAAATACTCACCATCTGGTTGTGGTCTTCGTGACTGGCAGTGGTTGTATGCTGGTAATCTACTGGATGGGTGTATTGGAGGAGGATCACATGACCTTTTAAGGAATCGAGACCTCTGCAGAGCTGCTGTGTAGTCTGGTGGGCGTCGCCCATGAGCATGACTGTGGCTGTCTGCCTCAGCCAATGACAGAGCAGTATAACCAGGTGGTGTGGGCGGCGGCTCTCTAAAACGTCCCTCCCTCCGACTCGCAGTATTCTTGTTTGAATTTGGAGTCTCGTCTTTTCCACCCCTTCGTTTTATTGTTCCTGTGTCACCTTCCAATTCATCACCCCAGTAACCGGTAGGTGTGGTCACGTGACTACGTCCCATCCCTTCTGACAGCGTCTCCCAGCTGCGGTTATCATAATAACCCACACGCTGTGGAATGCTCTGGATGTTGTCATGGGAACCACTGGAGCAGGACGTCCAGCTGCCACGGCCACTGTCTGCTGCGTCCAACGACGCACGGTCACACAGATCCTGAGTCAAGGAGTAGGACCTGAGAGAAAGAAATATAGAAAAACTTTAAAAATAAGGTACTTATGGAAGCTTGCTATTGAACAAAATAAATTAATAAAAAAAAAAGATAATTGCGACTTTTTCATCTCACAATTCTGACTTATTTTCTCAGAATTGTGAGATATGCAACTGGGAGTTATAAAGTACAATTCTGAGAGAAAAAAAAAAAAAAGAAAAAAAAAAAGAACTGACTTTTTCCTCACTTCATAACTCGCAAGTCTGACTTTATAACTCGCAACTGCATGTTATAGTCAGAATTGCAAGCTATAAACCCACAATTGTGAGTTATTAACTTACAATTGCGAGTTATACAGTCAGAATTGCGAGATATAAACTCACAATTCTGAGAAAAAAGTCAGAATTGTGAGATGTAACCTCGCAATTGCAAGAAAAAAAGTCTGAATTTTGAGATAAAAAGTCAAAAAAATTTTGTTTTTAATTCAGTGGAAGAAACAAGCTTTGACATCCAGAAACAAAAAGGGGGGAAAAAAAAAGAAAAAAAATATTTTTTTCTAACTTGTGTAAACCTCTTACCCCAGGCTTATTTGGTCAGGCTCAGATCTACGCGTGCTGAGTGGGTGTGCAAGCGTATGGGGTTGAGCATGTGTGTGGTCATCAACCATGATGAGATCAGAGGAGGAGGAGCTTAACAGACTCAACTGATCCGATGCTTCACTCACCACTAACTGTGGGGCTATGAGAAAAACACATGCATAAGCAAACAATAATTACATAAATCAGAGAACATCTTACACTTTAGAAGTGTGATCATCTATCAGGATCTACTGCTGATCTATGGGGATTTTCACGTACAACCATATAGGGTTTACAGAAAATGGACCAAAAAGAGAAAATATCCAGTGAGAGGCCTTTGGGAGATTCGCATCATGGATGTGTAGCCGACAAATCTGCAGCAACTGCCTGATGCTATCATGTCAATATGGACCAAAATCTCTAAAGAATGTTTCCATCAGTGCTACCAAGTTTTATTTAACTGAATCAATGCACATTCCTACATACCTTTTCTAGGTGTGCTCTGAGGTGAGGTACGTGGAGAGGAGAGTAGAGAGGAAGCATATGACTGGCTGTCCTCAGGCGGTTTTCGTTGTCTGTCCCGCCCCTTTTCTGACAGAGACAAAATCTTATGGAGAGACTGAGGAGACTGGGCACCTACAGACACAAAGAACACCATCTCACTACAAACATAACTTACAAGTCACCAGCAGAGGGCGCTCAAACATTAACAGAACTCAGCTCATTTGTATAGGTACAACAGAGGAAAGTCTTACCAAATGGTGCTAACTCTTTGTCAAGTGATTTCTTGATACCATGACTTCCATTTGTTTGCTGCGGAGTGGCGCTTCTTTGACCAACAGGAGATACATCCACTCGCCTCCTGTCGTTAGAGTTCTTCAGCACTGAAACCACAAGCACACATACACAAGGTTAGCTGGCCCATTATATGAAAGGTATAAATGTTGTGGATATTAATTTATAGAACAAAAAAAAGCCATTTTTTTGTATTTCTGTAGTTTTTCAATTCCAGACTAATCATATAAATTTAGTCTCTAAGAAAAGTCCATTTCATTACTATGCTATTATGTTATTCACATTATGGTATTTAAGGACGTTTGAGAACATAAAAGGCATAAAAGAAAATCATTCACGCATGACTTGATTTAATAAACAGAGCTGATCAATGCAAAAAATACATGCATGAGAGATAGGCACTATAAAGTAATTACTGATATAATGCACAACTAGCAATAATCGATTATTTTTTGACTTCCTCAGGGTCATAGTGTTCTTTAAAATGTGCACGCCAACTCACTCGAGCTGTTGGCGGGCTCACACTGCATGGAGAGTTCATGGAGTGTGTCCTCATTACTCTCGTGTGTGTGTGAGTCCAGATACTGTCGCACACGTCTACTCATCATCTCCACCTCATAGAGTTTCTTAGCACTGAGAAAAGAGCTCCGCCTCCCTTTCCTCTTCCCGCCCATCGTTCCGATGTCAGAGAGAGAAGAGCTGCTCACCTGGCTTAGAGACCTAAACACATTAGAACAAAAGGCAATGTATGTTAATGAAAACGGGTCAACACATCAAACCAACAGGAAGTTAGCAAGACAGCTAGATAAATCTGCCAGAGAATCCTGCTGGGGAATTATCACAGCCTTTTTTTTAACATGCATAATGAAGAGAATATAGATGAGAGACTAGCTACAGGTTAATGAAATATTTACATGTCTAGAAAGTAGGGATGAGCATGAGTAACTAGTCAAGTACTCGTTCTTCAACTAACCAGTAAACTAGTAAAATACCAAATCAAATTACTTGGAAATTGATGTTTATTTGCGCTTACTTGCTAGAGGCAACAGGGTTATTATCAGTAACTAAAACTAAAATTAATAAACAACAACAACAACAAAAAAAAACTTTTAATAATTGAAAAAGCTGAAATAATATCTAATATTAGATAAATTGGCAACTAACTGATATAAGTTTAAGTTGAAGCACTAAAATAAACAGGAAATAATTAAAAACTAAAACTGAACAAACTAAAACTGAAATAAAAATAAATTAAACTTAAGCCGTAATAGACAAAAGCACACTAAAATTTACTAAAAATGAAACAAAAATGATATTTAAAAAAATGAAAAAATTAAAACCTAATTCCAAATATTTTTAAAAACTATATCATATAAATACTAGTAAAAATAACACCGGTAGGCGCCAATAAATTTTTCCCTTACTGAATACAACTCTACTAACGGTTGCTAGAGTACCATCAAATGAGATTTTGATTTCACAGTGAAAACTTGTTAAAGAGTGGTATTTTATTGTCCCTGCAACCTTTAATACCTCCTTTAGTATCCTTTTTTAAAAAAACAGAGCAAATGTATTTTCTATGCAAGACGCAGGTGACTGCAAATATAAATTTGTTTTTTAAATCTTTGTTTTTATTAATGCATTTGAGTATTTTTATCTATTACTGATTATATAATACTAAATAAAACATTTTAGTACTCAACTACAATATTGCTCAATGCCCACTCCTACTCAAGTAGCAACACTTTTATACAACCATATAAATCATTGTAGAAAAACATTGATAAGAAAAATTCATGCTTTTCCAGAGGATGAATATTAACATTTGGGAGAAATAAGCTTTTAAATAAGCTATTAAAAGAAGTGTTAGTGTTGTTTAGTACATTGCACACAGCAAAACAATGACAGTTAAAAGAGAAAGTGAAGGAAAAAAGAGAAAGACAGTAGCAGTCACACTTACCCAAGACTCCTCCACTTTTTCTTCCTAAAACACAGACCAGTGAAGAGCCAAAGAACAAGAAAATTAAGAGATCAAGAAAAAGGAGACAAAAAGACACTAGTGCTTAGACAGTGAAGCCCATAAAGCAAAGGCCCAAAAACAAGAAGTCCAGTAAGACACCAAGCACACAAATGACTGTCAGTGTCAGCACAAACTATTAGCAATGGATATATGCCACACTGTGTTCAATACCTAGTGAGCTGCTTACAAACTACGTAGGAAACATTTTACGTAGGGACGCTCCGATCAAGATTTTTGCAGCCAATGCCGGCTACCGATTTCTTGTCATCATGATTGCCTGATACCGATGCTGATCAATCAAGCTTTATAAAAGTGATATACAAGCTCTCTGTTGACTGTCACTGTTAACCGTAAAGGCATTTTTAATGATTTCACATGCAAGTGGCATACTTAAAAGTAATGGCTTAAAACAAGGCATCATCAAGTACATGGTCACATTTGATAGAAAACCTTTGAATTTTGAAGAAAATAGATTTTGATCATGTTTGGAGGTTCTTATGTTAAAACACTGCTGAGAAAATCCCAGAAAAAGTGATGCTATTTATTGATTTGTTTTGTTATTATTCATGCTTGACATGATGACTATTAGAAATGACTGATTTGATATCTCAAAGCAATCAAAATACGTCATTTTGGAACCATGTTAGCCTTTTTATCAAAAGTTAAAAAACCTCTCCAAACAAGTGATCTGAGTGTTTTACTGAACATCAAAAATACTTATATGTGTAAATGCCAACGCATACAAATATTTATAAATAACATAGAATAAAGTAAAAAAGTATCCTGGTTGATGAGTGATAAGCGCCGTTTCAGCTGTGTGCTCCTATTCTATGGTGCACAGTAAAGCTAAACGTCAATCTGAGCGAAAGATTCCAATCCAAGGGTGTTCCAGCTGTAAAACAGTGTCTGATTGGTCTCTACACACCATACCCAAGATCCAGTTATTGGTTCAAATGACGTTGGGTCATGACTGCGACATGATCAGATCCCAGAAGTCCTATAACTTTAGCCAAGCAGCATGTCATTTTGCTCCATGAGGATTTTCTATTCATCATGCTATGTTGTGTTTGGGCTTGTTTGAATAGAGACAACCTGCTCTAATAAAGACGTGCAATTTACTATGGTTTACTAATGTTTCCCGAAGTTACAAAGCAGAATGTGGCACAAAAGCCTCATCCGTATACTGTTTATATGCAATTCGGTGGAACTTTTTATAGTTTTATGTGATCAAATTGCGATCCAATTGCCATCGAATTGCCAAATTTAGTGATTACTGATTGAGTCATAGAACGTGTTTAACGGACAAAACCGATCTCAGCTGATCGATCGGAGCACCCCTAATTTTAAGGCATCATAGGTAGGTATCTTAATTACACTGCCTCACACATGAATGTTTCATGTAGACAGCAAATCCACAATGCTCTGCCACAAACAGAAAAAATTAATTCAAAATGCAGTGCAAGGCGACAGGAACTCATTTTCAAATACTGAACAATAGTGTTAAACAATATTTCATTTTGATAAAAAAACAGATTATTCTAAATCGGCCACTGATGAGGTTTCATTTCCTGTGCAGGTAGTGATGCAGCTCAGTAAGTTTTGAAAAAGAGCTAGTGTGTGTTTGTGTAATTTTGCTTTTATCTTAAGTTTTAATTGATGATATGAGTTTGTGTGTATGAAATATCATTGCTGAATAATTGTACACTTTGTGAGTGAGTGAGTGTACCTAGTCTTAAAAAGCAATGCAGGGTCCATAGTGATGGAAGCCATTCGAACCACGTGTCTGATCTCTCGTGCAATCATTCTCAACTTCTCAAAATTCACCAGACCATCCACCTTGGAGTTGTTGCCTATAAGCACATGTTTGACAGGTTCATAGTCCATTTTTAAACCAAACTCTAAATTCTGAGGCAACAGACACAAACAAAAAAAGCAAGTTACCCTCGTGGAGGAAGGTGAGGTCTTTCTTAATGACAGGAAACAGAGGAATAACCGGTGGCTGCAAGTTGTGTTTGTTGAGTAGGTTGCGGTATTTGGCCATGTTGCGAGAAGGGTCGAAAACGTCCTGTAATTCTGCCAGAAGTTTCTCATATTTTCCAGGCAATCGTTCCCATGTAGATCGCAACCGAGAGACAGGTGATAGATTGAACCCACTGCAAAATATACAGATACACTTCAGAGACTGTATAATGGGGAGGAGACAGACTATTCCCAGCAATAACATTAACAAACTTGACATTTTTTTCAAGAATCACAAGCACACGGACACATTTATATGGTGAGAAGCATGGAAGATGGCGTCCTATATTATATTTTATTGCAGACAATTTTAATTAAATCAATTAAACGTTTTGGCGGCGCTGGTTTTCCTTTAGTTAGTAATAATATATAATAATAATAATTTTGTATAATATATATATATATATATATATATATATAATTACAAATATTTACAATAAATAAATGTATAAATTATAAATAAATATATATTATACAATAGTTATATTTTAATTTTACAATAATAATAAAATGTATTGTATAAAAGGTATTGCCACAGCAATACGACGCATCCAAACAATATGACTGGGATCATGATTCTACTTGGTATCATACCGTGAGAAACATAATTAAGGTATCATGACAACACTAAGATACACATATACTAAAGTGCTCATTTGATGTAATCCCTGGACATTAAGTCTACCTGATAATGGCAAACATGGAGTTGAAGTTCTTGCAGTCACGGCAGTGAAGGGCAATCTTTATAAAGTGCTTGATGATCTTCACTCTTTTGGCTAGGTTGGTTTCCTGTACTATCTCTGTAGCGACCCAGAAAGTCTCCTGGTTTACAAGATCCTCAAAGTTGCGCAGATTGGTGGGAGGATCTTGTGGGTGAAGCTTGAAGAGGTCGCTAATGTAATCCGTTGGTTCAATGCTGGAAAATAGCAGATAGTTGCGTGCTGACAGCTGATTGGCTATCTCCATGGAGCTCAAGGATAGCAGCGGAACCACAGATTCTCGCTGCATCTCCTGTGCTTCCACATCTGAACACAGCGTCTCCGTCTCCATGTTGCTCTTGAGATAATACCTGAAAAAAAACACCATCACATATTAAAATAAATCACTAAACAGTCCATTTGAATTCACAAATTCAGCTTAAGTCCAAACCTAGCAGTCAGCTGTATCTTGTCAGCCAGTTTAGAGAGTTGATCAGGTAGTCGCCTCTGTTTAATAACGCCCTCCTGTGTGACCGACACCTCACAGAGTGAATAAGCCTCGGGACTTGCGGTCATGCCAAACTCTCGCATTGCCTGATTGGCTGCCTCTCTCGCTGTGGTGTCCCTATTGATCAGTAAGTAACGACTTTGTTGGTCTGCCTTGAAAATACGCAGCACCTGGTCTTGCAATTCTGTGAATGAAAAAGTTTAACAAAGCATAAAACAAACTGTATGTAAGCTTATAAATTGTTTGTAAACCTCAACCAGCACTGGGTTCCAAACATTCCTGCATAGCACAGATTACATGCAACTTCTAAAACTATATTTGCTAAATGGACAAGGTAGGTGTCGAAGAGGTAGATATAAAGATTCAAAGGAAAAGAGATGATAGGAACCCTAATAACAAAGACAAAAAGGTTAACTGGAGATCCAGATCAAGCAGAAGTCAGATAAGGCATCTTGGCACTAATGAAAATAAAATATGTACAAACATAATAAGCTGTACAACATCTTGTAGAGTAAAGTAGAGACTACATGGAGACAAAGCATTTACTGCAGGGACAGGCAGAGCTTTATTCTAAAAGAGAAATGTCAAAGTACAGGTTCTTCAATAACATGATAATACCAGTCCTTTAGCGTATTCAATTTGGCAGGACATTTAAGGTTTACGTCATTTACAAGTTTACATGTCTATAAACCAATAAAAGAAGGTTACTAAGATGTCAGAAATACTACTTACATGCTCATACAACATTTTTTTTCCTGAGATACTTCTTGTAGGACTTTACTCTTACAATCAGTGGCCCTAGTGATCGATAAGTGTTCTAGTAAAATTTGGTGTAGTGTGGTGATCAAAAGCAACCACTGGTAAACCTCAAACCACTAGATTCAAATCACAGAGTTATGTGGTGTACCTTTTTTAAGTGTATAAAAAAAATGGATGTGTAAAAATAGATCTTAAAAAAATCATTTGCATCAGTGTATTATTTATCATTATACTTATATTTTATTATATTTGGGTTTTTTTTAACGGTTCTCTTGAATTACTTCAGAACTTGCGGTACTTAATTGAAAATGTTAAGAAGCTATGTTAACTTTGTTCAGAAATGCATTAAGACAATGCTAAATATAAACAGCAGCTACAGAAACATTTGTACATAAAGAGAAAACAGTTGGAGTGGTATATCAATTAAATAAAAAAAGAAAGAAAGAAAAACGGTAACTTAGGACTTGGCCCAGTGGCAAGTTTTGCAGATGGCACAAAGTGTATGAGTCTACACAGGCAGGACACTGAAATAAACCAAAGACAATGTAATAAAGTGTGTGTACAGTGCCACAGAACTTGAGGCGTGTTTAATTTGACCTAGAGCGTGAGTCAGGCTTGCCAGACAACTGGCAAAACACAGTATATTAGCAAAAACACACAACTGTGCTACTACACCCTTTTTTACTTTCAAGAAAGCAAGAACTTCCTATAAGTCTGTTTTTATCCACAAGTGACAGATAATCCATGCTGATGCCATAAGTGTGAAAAAATTGCCACTGACTCAAGTTTGCAGAAATGAATCATATCTGTAAAAGAACATTTACTATAAAAGGGCTGAAAAGAGCAGTATAGCAGAGAGAAGGAAAGACTGGCAACTAGAGAAGACTATACAAGAGATTTTGAGAGAGATAGACAGGCAATTACGTGAGACAGGTTTCTATGAAGACAAACAGCTATCTAGAGAACTATAAGTCAGGTGTCTAAAAAGACGAGCAGAACTGCAGCAGTGCACAAATACTCACGAGTGAATCCAGATGCTGTGAGCAAGGAGAAGGTAGCGGGATCATTAGTACATCGCACAGATATAACAAAAGTAAAGCAGGAACACAAAAAGAATTTTTGAAATAAAAAGTGTCCATGTAAACATAGGCAACAGAGCTTGAAACAAGCAAGCGTCCTGTGAGTGTCCACAAAGAAAAGCCCACGGAGAAAAGCAGGGCTGATCACGTGGACCATCCTTAATGCACACACACACACACACACACACACACACACACACACACACACACACACACACACACACACACACACACACACACACACACACACACACACACACACACACACACACACACACACACACACACACACACACACACACACACACACACACACATTATACATATAGATACACATACATACATACATACATATACATATATATATATATATATACATACACACATACATATATATATATATATATATATATACATACACACATACATATATATATATGATGGCGACACTATTTCACAGCTATACATAACCAGTGTTTAGCAACTTGCATATTCATTTATTTTTGCATAATCATGTGCTTTTTTCCCCTCAAATTCAGAAGCATGGACCAAAAAAATTATTTACACAACATTTGTGAATATAGTCAAAGCTAAATGGTTCAAGACAGCAGGATTTTTAGAAAGGATAATTTAAAAGAAAAAAACAATTAAGGAGAATCAATAAACTATAAATAAATTATCTGCCATTGTGTGAATAATATGTAATCATGTAATCCATAATCAGTTCTACCCAGCTCTGTGTATGTGTGTGTGTATATATATATATATATAATATTAGTAATATATTATTATATGAAAATAATTAAATATTAATAATAATATAATTAAATATTATATAGATTTAATTATATTAATATAATTAAATATTAATAATAATATAATTAAAATTATATTGCATTTTATAATTATATTTCATCATCTTGTGTACACTCATTTTTGGGTAAACATTTGAGTATTCTGTATCCATTTACCTGGTGGCTGTGTACTGTAGTCGATGATGCGTTGTTGGCCTTGGGCCAGGTCAGGGTTACTGGATGAGAGACTTCCGCTGACTGGCATAGTGGTCGGAGTCTGTTTGTTCTGCCGTAATCCCACAATGCTGTCATCCTGAGTCTGCCCTAACCCGAGGTCACTACACAACAAAAGCATAATGGCTCATGACTTAATAAAAAAAATTAACATCTATCTATCAGAATTTACCATAAAAACCAGATGGGGTTGATGTGAAATATTGCTAAAAACCCATTCCATTTATGAAAATATCTTTAAAATGACAATATTTGTACTCTTTGACTCTTCTCTTCTCAACAGTGTGAGAAGAATGTGTGTGCTTGTATACCTGTAAGGTTTCTGAGGTAGGATGCTCATGCGTGTCTTGTCTAGAATCTTCATCAGTTTGTTTCGGCCACCCATTGTATGTGCTTTGACCTTCTTGCTGACCTTTTCTTGACCTATTACATCAGATCCAGCCCCAAGTTCAGGTACAGAATAACGGCTATTTTTCTTTCCATCACCAATCTTTGGAAGATGAGGAACACCGTTTTTCCTTTCCTCTGCCACCCTGGCCACCAACTCCTTGAAGACTGAGAAGAGTGAAAACGAGTAAAGATAAGAAAAAAAAAAAAAAGTGAGATATTGAAATCAGCAGTCTGTGTGTGTTGAGATGTGTATCCTGGAGGGAATCTCACCCAGGAGGTTGGTTTTGACACTCATACAGAGCTGTATGTTGTTCCTAAGAATTTCAGTTGCTTTGGACAACTGCACATTCTCAAACGTCTGCCCGTTCACCTCCAATATCTGCTCATGGGTGTGAAAAGGATAGAAAAAGAGAAATACAAAATGTGTCAGAAAATGCTTCCATGTCTTAACGTTGCATTGCACTGAGATTTAAAAGGTCTTACCTGGTCTCCACGTTTAAGCCCCGCCTCCTCTGCTTTGCTGCCGACTTCCACACTACTGATAAAGAGGCGCGTCCCCCGTTCAGCTCCTCCAATAAGTGTGAAGGGGAGGGGAATCTCTCGAGCAGTCCTTGTTATAGTAATCACTCTGGGTTTGGCTTTAGCAGCACAAGCTATGTTGAGCAACCGCAACTGTCCTGTCATTTTCTGCTCGGATAAATACAGTTAATAAGGATGCTTGTCTGATAATGTGATAATTAATGTATAGTTAAAATATAGATTAAATTGAGATAATTAGGAGTAATGCTTGTATGCTGTTCACACCTCTTTTTCCAGATTGCTCTGGAACTCCTCCAAAAAATTGGTCATATCAGGGTCTCCTTCAAAGTCACTAAAGTGATTGTTAACCCATAACAATACAACCCGGGTTACCTAAGTAGAGGAGAGAGAGTGAAGAACTTTGAGTTCAGACCCACTGAAGCTTAATGTGTGTGTTTCTTTAGAAATGGTTGACTCAATCACGCTACCTTGTCCCGTAAACTAGGGTCATTAAACCAGTCCAGAAGTCTCTGTCCCAAAATCAGAGGACTGGGCAAGAAGGTACGATAGGTCAACAGGAAGTCTTCAATATACGTGGGGTCGACGACTGAATGATCCTCCACTAAGTGCTGCATTAGTCTTTCAGCAGTACCCTAAAAAAACGTACATCAGATTTTTCTTAAATTACCACATTTAAAAGACACATTTTAAATCTATTCATTTAGTTTATGATTATTTTGTCAGATCATTTAACCAATTAATACAGTACTGATTAAAAGTCTGGGGTCTGTAAAAAAAAAAAAAAATTATGTTTTTGAAAGTCTCTTATGCTATTTGATGAAAAATATAGTACATTTGTAATATTATACAATATTATTACAATTTAAAATTAATATGTAATATATTTTGTATATAATATTTATTTCTGTGAAGTTTAATTTTTAGCAGTCATTACTCCCCTCAGTCTCACATGATTCTTCAGAAATCACTCTAATATGCTGATTTCAAGCTCAAGATCTGGTGCTTTCTTTAAGGATTGATGAATGGAAAGTTAAAAAGGAACAGAATTTATTTGAAATATAAAAGTCTTTAATGTCACTTTTGATCAATTTAATGCATCCTTGCTGAATAAAAGTATAAATTGAACTTTCATTACATATTTAAATTCTCAAAGGTATGTTGTACTACTTCCATTCACATAACATAAAAGGTCTGAGATTAAATTAAACCAGACTGTAAAGCTGAACTCTGATTTCTGAGTAGAGCACTCTTAAGTCAGTCAGATTTTTCCAAAAAACAGTGCTTACCTTGACAACAATGTGTCCCTTGCGTGTGCCCGTCCGGTCAAGTTCTCGGTGTTCTTTCACCATGACAATTTCTCCTTCCTCCTCCACTCGCTGTGTGTTCTGCTCAACCTGATTCAGAATGCAGCAGTAGTCCTGTTGGGCAATACACACAAACTACACACACACACACACACACAAATAATAATGTTAACGTGATTTTTGTGCGTCACCATATTATGGTTAAAATTTGCATTAAAAATTAAGCTTGTATGGGGATTTTATTTGATAGACGATAATCATAAACTTTTCATTTCTGATCTAGAAATGTGCCCCATGCTGGCAAAAGGAGTCGCAATGAGCAAATTTTCAAAATTTGTTATTGTTATTCTGACAATAAATAACTGAGCTACACCTGTTTGAAGTTGATAGAGTCAGCAAAGTCAATTTTGAGAAAAATCGAGTTAAAGTTTTGTGAAGATTCCAAAACAAATTAGACCAAGCAACCATACCTTAAAATCCCTGGTAACCCCAAATTTGGCACAAACCAAGTCAAACCCACCCATATCTTTAAGAAAAATATATATATTCAACTTTTTTCCATGATTCCACAATTCTTTGATTAACATTAATGAACAGACAGCCTATATATTAAGACCTACTGTACCACACGTATCTAATATAATGCTACATATCAGATGTTTTTCCCCTCAACAGTTAACCAAAGGTTCACTTAAGACATAACAGATAATGTTTGCGTGAATACTTGCTAAGACAAATATACTCTAATACTCTAATTCTGTGAATATCGGGATCGCATGCTGTCTGAGGCATCAGTGTGAGTAAGTTCATTTTGTTTACATCAGCCTGAGTTTGAAAATCACATTTCATTTTGTTCAGAATCATGCCATCGAGAATTCGCTATGAATATTCACAAAGGTTGGAATGCTTTGCTTTAAAACGATAACACACTTGTGCTGAGGGAAGTGCCAGTAATCAAAACTGCATTTTTCATGGTCAAAGGAAAGGTACTCATCTCAGAAAACATACAAGTAAAGATACTTTTAGATGTTGAATTGGTATTGGGATCGCTAGACGAGGGCTTAATGAACTAATTTTTGTGAAAACCTCAATTTTGACCAAAATTTACATTTTTTCACTTTTTTGCCTGTAGCTCGAAATTAACCTGTGCTCATTCTGACTCATTTTGCAAGCACAGGTCACAAATACTTATGCTTACAAAAAAAATCTAGAATCAATTTATTGACATTAATGAGCTGCTGAATTGTACACCATCATGCCCAATTTTAGTAGACACTCTTACCTGACAGTCGTCCACTTTGGTCCTCATGACTCCAGTCATCAGTTGTTTCTCCAAAGAAGGGGAGACACCAAAACTTCCACCCATACACACGCTCTCAGGGCGGCCATCTGGATAGATCACCTCTACTGCTCCATTCAGAATGACTGACCATGAGTCCAGCTAAAACACACACTTGCCTGTTATCAACTGAACACAAACGAGGAGATGAAATGCTGCAATGGGGCCAGTCTTACT